>NW_018734534.1:0-24730 GCF_002204515.2 Aedes aegypti
AAGCGAAATATCTCTGTATCATATTTGACAGAATCAATTATTTTTTGGAAGAATTACGAGGGGATACTGAACTTTTGAATGATTTAGTAACATTTTTTAGGTTAATGCGGGAACATTTTCCGGAATCAATTTGATAATAAAAAGTAGACATAGAAGAAATGGATGTTCACCAGGAGGAATTCGCTTTGGAAGTATGAACAAGTCCCACAATTTAATTTGACCAATTTTCAAAAAGTTTGCAAAGTTCTGAAGCCACCATTAAATATTCCTTCATGAATTTGAATGAACTAAAATTCTATAAAGAACATCGAAAAGTTTTTTGAAAAACGAAGTCAAAACTGACACGTTGATGCTGTATAAGACAAAGTTTTCTCACTGTTGTTATACAACATATAATAACGAAACTACTGAAGAGATTTTTGTCAATAACAAGAGTCATGTATTTTGCTTCATGTTAAATATATATTTTTTTATTGTTACCAAACATTCTGTGATGGCTTGGATGATTCTGGAGGGGGCCAGCCCCCTTTGGCTAATGGTGTCCTCAAGAAGTTATAGTTCAAACGAAATTTAAAAAAATATTCATACTAAATGTGTTACAAATGTCAAATATTTTGCTTTATTAAATTTTTGAATAAGCCCCAATCAATTTGAATCAAATTTTGAAGTAAGTGCGGTTAATTCGTCTAACAATCTTTGGATAAAACATCCCCTCTGACCCCTCCCTTTTTCTAGGTAGCAGAAAAAGCGTGGCCACGGGGGGTCCAACATTGGCCTCAAACAGATATCACAACATCCAAATGAACTAGAAGGTTGGTGTTCTCGGCAAAGTTGTTCAGCAGATCAAGGGCCTTCTGGAGATGAAAAATCTGATTGAGAATTCATCCGTTAGGTGGCGCTTTTAAAAAAAAAATTTTAATCATTTGCACTCAAGATCCATATCAAGACACCCACCTCTTTGGCTAAGTTGGCGGTGAGGAAGTCTGATTGGGAATTCATCATTTCAGCTGTGCGCACAGTAAATTAAAATTTCAATCTTCTCTATCTCAGAAGGTTGGTGTCTTCCGGCAAGCCGTTCATAGATTAAGGGCTTACCTTGTGATGGAAATCTAAATTATAACACATGCGACTAGGTGGTGCTAGTAACAAATTTTCTTCAATCATTTGTATCTCAAGATTCTTATCAGCTAATCATGGGCTATCTGACCATGAAAAGTCTGATTGAGAATTCAACCCGCTAGGGAACGCTAGATACAATTTTTCTTTATTCTTCAGTATCTCGATATACTGGATAAATAAAGTTTCATGTCTAAGGCAGCGCCCATTTTTACAGTAACGCTAAAATTGAAAATTTTTGACAACTCCCGCCCCCTCCGTTACGCTTTTTTGTATGAGAAAATAGAAAATTTTGTATGAGCGGTAACATTTTGAGCAACATTTAACACCGCTGACGCTATGACGGATCCCTGTAGTAACTTGTCCGTATGAACATGAAACTATTGAGAAACCAGAGCTACCGGTCCAAAGCCCGGATCAAAGTTTGGATGGTTGTGATGGTTGTTATCCATGGCCATCATGTAAAGAAAATGGATACAGTGGGGGGACCGAAAATCCGTTTAGTCTCGAAATCGTAGACGTACGAATCTCGGCCCCCACAATGAACCCCAACGCCAAGGTGTGATGCGACCCGTGCCGATGGAAGAATGGTTGAGGGGGTTTTCATAAATGCTCAATCACACACGGAGCCTGAAGAGCACCAGGGCGAACTCTTCAGTATGCAGCTCTTGCTGCATTATGGCAGGGTAATGATGCAGTTGACCTTTATTTCCCTAGCGACTCGTGGGACCAACAAAATGAATACCAGTGTTAGCAAACCAAACAAAGGTGACGACTGCCTCACACAGTCGGAAAAGATGGAAGTGGAGAACTCACTAAGCCAGCTTGGGCTTACAGAAGACCAGCTACTGTGGCAGTTCACAAGAGGAGATGGAATCTACTCCGTCCCAGAAACCCAACGCACCGGGCAAGTCCAGCGTGGGACATTCAGAAGATCCTGGTATCCCCTCGTCGATTGAATCGGTGAACACGGACGACGACAAGGATGATGGAATCAAGGTCGTTATCAACACCCCTAAACCTGTACCATCCAAAAAAGGACCCAAAATGGACGATCCTATGGATGGTGAGGAAGCTGAAGGCAATGTAACTCCCAGAAAAAACCTAACGCGCTCACAAAGGAAGCAGCTCAAAGCTCTCCGGGAAAGCGGACTAAGCCGAAACGAGGCTTTATCCAAAATCCTGGCAAATGAGGGTACTGTGCTTGCTTCTTCTAAGCGAACGAGAAACGACCTTGATAAATCTGCTACGGTTGAAGAAGATTCAAAGCCGAAGAAGATGAAACATCAGTTAGATCCCCGAGAGCGCGCTGAAAAATCCTCAAGCTCAGTGCCACAAAATGGTGGGTCCAAACGACAAGCCACTGGTCAGAGCTACAGCGATATGACCAAGCGTGTGAAGGTCGGGGATAATACCCAAAGACTTTCCAACCGCCCAGCTCACGACGGCTCAACTAGACGTTCTACAGGATGCTCTGGAACAACAGCGTGATGAGCCACTGAAACCCAAATTCTGTAACCTTGTCTACAAATCTGGCTACATGGTTCTAATTTGCAAGGATCAAGAGACAGCTGAGTGGGTGAAAGAAATAACACCTTCAGTAAATACCTGGGAAGGTGCTGAGTTGGTTGCACTGAACGAGGAAGACATTCCCCGCCAAGAGCTTCTTCGAGCATTCTTCCCTCAAAGCTCAACCTTCGCGGACGAACGCATTAAGGCTCTCATAGAGAGCCAGAACGGGTTGAAAACAACGAATTGGCGTATCGTGAAAAGGTCCATCCTCAATGACATCCATGTCGAATGGATCTTTACGGTAGATGGATCGTCAATGGACATGCTGTCGAAATCCAAGTTCATCCTCAACTACCGATTTGGAGAAATCCAGTTGAGGAAAATTAAGAGGACACCCTCCGTTTCCAACCACAAGCCGAATAAGGAGCTGGCCCAAGAAATTCTGAGGAAGCCCCTGATTCAAACAGTGGTAAAAGGAACGCAATTTCTCGCCCAAAGACCACCATGAAGGCTAGCGTGTCCGCTCCTAAAGGAAAAGTTCCGAGCTCAGCTTCAATTCCCTGCTCAAGTGGTACCAACCCAAAGGTATCTAAAACTAGCAGTGGAAAAGAAATGAGTGAAGTCTTGACCACAGGGGCGAAATTCGCAGGCCTGGATGTGATGGGTGGGAAAAACAAAGTTCTGAAACCTAACCCGAAACAAAACCGTGATGATCCGCAACATCCAAAGAAGGGCGATGCTCGCCTGGATAAAAGCGGAACTCCTAAATATGGCGCTTAAGGCAGTTCAAGTGAATCTCCACCACGCACAGAGTGCAACAGATGTACTCTGTCGGAGATTCACAAAAGAAAAATTGACGGTGGCGCTTATTCAGGAGCCGTGGGTCAATAAAACCAGGATACTAGGTATTCAACTAAACTCATGTAAGTTGGTATATGATGATAGCCAGCTATCTCCAAGAGCGGCTATCTTAATACGCAATAACACTAAATGTTTTCCTATTACAGAATTCATTAAAAAGGACATCGTGGCAGTCAGGATGGAGGTGCCCACCGCTAGGGGAAAATCTGAGATCCTCATGGTTTCAGCGTATTTTCCTGGCGATGCGGAGAATATTCCTCCACCAGAGATAGCTGCGATTGTCCATTACAGCCGTATCCACAACATCCCGTTCGTCATTGGTTGCGACGCGAACGCGCATCACACCGTATGGGGAAGTACAGATATCAACACCAGAGGTGAGTATCTTTTACAGTTTCTTTCCTCCAAAAACATCAATATATGCAATGTTGGCGACAAGCCTACATTTTCAAACTCCATTCGACAGGAAGTGTTGGATTTGACTTTATGTAGTCCATCTATTTCTGACAAAATAAAAATTGGCATGTTTCTGATGAAACATCAATGTCAGACCATAAACACATAATATTCGACTGGGAAGGGGGTCTAACGATAGAAAGAACGTTTAAAGATCCTAAGAAAACTGATTGGGAAACCTATTCAGCAATTCTCCAATCTGAATCATACATAATTGAAAATAATATTAAATCCATAATGCAGTTGGAATCGGCGTCCACCTGCATTAAAAACAAAATTCTTAATGCTTTTCAAGAGAGTTGTCCGACTAGAACAACTAGTTCGAGTAGAGATGTTCCATGGTGGAACAAAACTCTAGATAAGCTCAGAAAAACAGCGCGTAGAGAATTTAACCGCGCTAAGCGTACTTCCGATTGGAGCCTATACAAAAAAGCTCTAACAGACTATAATAAGGAGCTAAGGCGCTTAAAACGGAAATCATGGGTTAGTATGTGCGAGAACATAGAGATGACCCCCGTGGTAGCCAGGCTTCAAAAAACACTCTCAAAAGAACACTCCAATGGTCTGGGTAGTATCCGTAGAGTCGACGGTTCATTCACTGTAGAGCCAAGCGATACATTGAGTGAAATGTTAAGAATTCACTTCCCTGACTCAATTCCTCAATCAAGAATAAGTGAAGAAGGTACTGAGATTGTTGTTTCAGTTCCACAACAAACCATATCTTTGGTTTCTGGGACAAAAAGAGACGCAATTAAGGTTGCCAAAGAAGCTTTTACTTGTGCCAGAGTTGAAAGGGCTGTGAGATCTTTTGAGCCATTCAAATCTGCTGGCATGGATGGGATTTTCCCAGCGTTAATCCAAAAAGCGGAGAAAACGCTAATCCCACACATGGTAGAGATTTTTAGGGCGAGCTTGATTTTAGGGCATGTTCCAGATGATTGGCGTCAAGTTCGAGTTGTCTTCATTCCTAAAACAGGTAAAAAAGACAAAACAAATCCCAAAGCATTTAGGCCGATCAGTTTGTCATCCGTGATGCTTAAAATCATGGAAAAGGTATTGTGCGAATACATAAATTCTAAATTTATGAAAGCAATGCCTCTTTCACAACACCAATTTGCGTATCAGAGTGGCAAATCCACGATCTCAGCACTACATTCGTTAGTCAATAAGATCGAAAAAAAACACTACAAGCTAAAGAAATCGCTCTTGTAGCATTTCTTGACATTGAGGGTGCATTCGATAATGCTTCTTATTCGTCTATAGGATCGGCAATGTTGAGGAGGAATTTCGACCCATGCATTGCTACCTGGGTACATGCTATGCTAGCCAATCGACAGATCTCCTCTGAGCTAAGTGGTTCGTGCGTCACTGTAAAGGCTACAAGGGGGTGCCCACAAGGTGGGGTACTTTCACCGTTGCTTTGGTCACTGGTGGTGGACGAGCTTCTCGATAGCTTAGAAAGGAGAGGCTTCGAAGTGGTAGGATATGCAGATGACGTGGTCATTATTGTACGAGGCAAATTTGAAGACGTTATATTCGAAAGGATGCAGCTAGCTCTTGATCATACCTTTTCCTGGTGTCAACGAGAGCAACTAGGAATAAATCCTTCCAAAACCACCATCGTACCTTTCACAAAACGTAGGAAGGTACAATTGAGAACCCTTCTCCTAAACGAAACACAATTGACTTGCTCAAAGGAAGCCAAATATCTTGGTGTCATACTTGACTCCAAGCTAAATTGGAATTCACATCTTCAAACAGTGGTGCAAAAAGGCCTCAATTCACTCTGGGTATGCTCCAGAAGCACTTGGTAAGAAATGGGGCCTGAAACCAAGTATGATTATGTGGATCTATAAAACCATTGTTCGTCCTAGAATAACTTATGCTTCTCTTATCTGGTGGCCTAAAACAAAAGAGGCTACGGCAAGGCAAAGTTAAATAAAATCCAACGTATTGCCTGTATAGCAATTACTGGTGCACGCAGTACACCCACCTCTGCCTTAGACGCGATGCTTAATCTGCCCCGGCTGGATCAATTCATAAAGCTGGACGCTGAGAAAAGTGCGTTGAGGCTGAAACGAACAAAACCCTACTATCAGGTGATCTTACGGGTCACCTCAGTATATTAAATGAATATTCTATAAATCCAATTGTAGAAAAGTGTAGTGACAGGATGGAAATGGTAGTCAACTATGACATACCCTATAAGGTGATCATGTCTTCTCGTCAAGAATGGGAAGAAGGTGGACCCAACATCCCCTCCAGGGTCTATTAAATTCTACACAGATGGTTCCAAAATGAATAATCTGGCAGGTTCTGGAGTCTACGGACCCCGAACAAAAACCTCAATTCACTTAGGACAGTGGTCTACAGTATTTCAGGCAGAAATATATGCTATCTTAGAATGTGCGTTACTATGCCTGAAGAGGAATACAGACACGCAAGTATATGTATTCTCTCCGACAGCCAAGCGGCTCTTCAGGCGCTTAACACTTACACGTGTAACTCAAAACTAGTGTGGGAATGCATTCTAGCTTTGAAAAAACTAGCTCTCTGCAATCGAGTTAACTTATATTGGATCCCAGGGCATGCGGGTCTAGAGGGAAACGAAATTGCTGATGAGCTGGCCAGAACGGATCTGCTAATAGGTTCACTGGCCCCGAGCCATTCTTCGGAATATCAGACAGTTTCTTAAAAATGGAACTGAACAACTGGCTGGTTAGCCAGACCTCATCAAACTGGGATGCATCTCCTAATACGAGTCAGTCAAAAAGGCTTGTAAATATAAACCCAAAGAAAACCCAACAACTATTAGGTCTCAGCAAAAGGGATCTCAGTTTATACACTGGTCTAGTAACAGGACACTGCCCCAGCAGATACCATTTACAAAAGATCGGTGTTGTTCAAAACTCCAACTGTCGCTTCTGTGACGATGAGCGAGAAACATCAGAACACCTCATCTGCTATTGCAGTGCACAATCCATTGTAGGTCCAGGATATTTGGTAAGCCTTCTTAGAGCCTGCCGATATAAGGATCGCAACCCCCAGCAATGTTATAGGCTTTATTAAGCTAATTGCACCAGACTGGGGGAATCCTCACACTGCAGCTTAGGACCATTATTTCTCAATAATAAGGTGTTCATGAGCTCAGAAGTACATAGATCATTTAGTGACATACATGTCACTGGATGATGTATGTACTATACATACAGTAAAGGGTATATCACAATAGTTCAAGATAATTGACGCAGTGATTCAACACCCGACAAAGAAGGAAAAAAAACATTTGAGCCTACTCCCCTCCTCCTCCTAGAGCGTTTACGTAATTTGTGGATGCCGCCTAACGGAGGATCCTAATTCAAGCGTATGCTAGAATTAGGGCGAATGTAACATAATCGATTTCTCTTTATCGATCTTCTCTTCTGTGAATAAAAGTGACAAGATGCAACTTGTTGCCATGTCTCTCCCTCAGAATGCAAGAGTGCTTCACTGACTAGCGTTTTCCTGAAGTGGAAAAGTGCTAAGAAACTTGCATCTTATCAGCTTTATTTGTAGAAGAGGGGATCGATGAAGAGAAATCGATCATATTACTTACGCCCTTATTCTGGCACACGCTTACATTGAGGAATAAACCGATAGACGGGCGGTACAGCCATCTCTCCATAACTTTATATTCATAATCTTCAATATTGAGTTATAGAACCATATTGAAAGTTGGTTTTCATGGCTTCTGTAATAGTCTCTTTGAAGCGCAGTTGCAGTTGCCATGTCTCTCCCTCAGAATGCAAGAGTGCTTCACTGACTAGCGTTTTCCTGAAGTGGAAAAGTGCTAAGAAACTTGCATCTTATCAGCTTTATTTGTAGAAGAGGGGATCGATGAAGAGAATCGATCATATTACTTACGCCCTTATTCTGGCACACGCTTTACATTGAGGAATAAACCGATAGACGGCGGTACAGCCATCTCTCCATAACTTTATATTCATAATCTTCAATATTGAGTTATAGAACCATATTGAAAGTTGGTTTTCATGGCTTCTGTAATAGTCTCTTGAAGCGCAGTTGCAGTTGACGTATGTTTAGCATAACTATAACGATAAGTAACGCATTGTTAAAAATTGTGGTCGGCCATACATTGGCGCCAAATTTTCAACCTTCAGAAAGCCCTCAATCTGCTGAACATCTTGGCCGAAGACACCTTGCGGAAGAGAGATTGAAGATGAAATGGGCCTCTAGCGGAATCTCAATCAGACCCTTCTTGATCAGAGTCCTTGACCTGTTGAACAGCTTTGCAGAAGACACCAACTTTCTAGCTTAAAAGGATTTTGAGATACAGATGATTGAATAAAATTTGTTACTGTTGCCACCTAGTGAATGAATTCTCAATTAGATTTTTCATCGCCAGATAGCTTTTGATCTGCTGAATAATTTGCCGAAGACACCAGCAATTTCGGACCGCTTGTGTCCATGTTTTTTCCACTAGCTAGAAAAGGGGGAGGGGTAACGGGGGATGTGTCACCCAAGGATTGTAAGACCAACTAATTGCATTTATGTACTTCAAAATTTATTTCAAGCTGATTGATCTACATGGTGATTACTATTTCCTGTCAGTAAATAAATAATCGTAGAACTAAGATACTTGTATTAATTTCAATTTCCAGTGTATCCAGCTTTTTACGCTAGCTTACCATAAATTTTGAATTACCCCTTTCTGACATTTCTTGCCAACACTATAATGTTTATGGTTTGATCCACGGTATACATAACAGGTAGGCTATTCCCACGTGTAAACCACGATTTTTCAATAAAATATGTGTCGTCATTCTATCGTCAAGCATGAGGCTAGAAGGATAGAAAAAGAGAGCAGGGCCTTGCTTTCTCTTGTACTCGTTCGAGTTTGCGATAGGAATGACGTCACTACCAAGTGTTATTTTTCGGAATATATACCTTGTTTCTTTTATCGTGGTTGGATCTTAGTAAGCTATTCAAGGGTAAAAATTTGCATTCTGTTTACAGAAAATGAAAATCGGTAAATTCCATAACTTTCTAATCAACATTAAACCCTTGACTATTTTTGGTTTTGTAGAAACAATGCATTCCCATTAATGCTGAAGAAAAATTAAGCGAACTGATGACAACGAAGAAAGTTTAGAGGATATTCTATTTAAATTTAACAGCGCAAGCAACGATCATCGTTATTTCTTTATAATTATCCTTCAAAATCATTTATTTTTTCTGCCGTTCTGACACATATTTTAATAAAAATGATTCTTCCATTTCACTCATTTTACAAGCATCAAATACATTAAGTTTTGCTCACAAATGATGAGCAATATTTGGATAACTCTATTCCATATATGTTCCACATCAGCATGGTGAAACATTTTATTATATTTTATTAGGTGATGCTAGTCGTAAACTGCATATATCTCGGCAAAAATATGAACGTCTCATACAAGCGTTGCCCTTGTAGATAACTTGAACGGAACACAAATTTGAGCCAATTATCCCCATCTTCTCATTATGTCCACCTTGGCAATGATAGTCCCAGCCGATTCTCATGATTATTGATCTCAGATTTTCAAATATATTTCTAATCCATTTTAGTCTAGTACAGTAACTGTTTGTTCATCACATCTACATCCTCCATGACTTTCATCAACCCCCCAGAGATTTATAACATCCGGGGATCTATTCCAGAGCAGCGAAAATTTCTACACAAATATCATTTTTTTACTTGTTATCATGTATTATCCATATAGTTATGTAAGAGATAATGAATAAATGTTATGCTCTTTGTATATTTCATCTGATTTTATGAATAACATAATACATTGGATTTCAAAATATTATTTCCTGAAGTGAGTGACATCTACTCATTTTCGCAAATTTCAGATTTAACAAAGTGAGTAAGTGTTCTCCCATATTGACATTTGACAATGTTACTCTAAAGTGAGTAACGATGGTGTTACTCACTTTTGAGCAGTTCCACTTTGTTCCGAAGTGAGTCGAAATTGAAGTTACTCTCTTTTGAGTAGATTTGAACGAGCGTGTGGGCTCACAGTGACAGATCGTGACAGCAGAATCTCGGCTCACTGTGACGTACATAAATTTTGTATCGGTTTCTCCCTCCCAGACAATAACTATCAAAATTGAATAACACCTCGTATTTTTATAGCTAGCGTAAAAAGCTGGATATTCGGTTTCATAGATCTATAACATTTGTCTTGATTATGCATAGATAACATAATTTTTGATTCACTTCAACATCCATCCACATGCAACATTTTGAAAGCACTACAGTTGACACGCACGTCATGTAGAAGTATATATTAAAATCAAACAAGGCATTTTTTTTTTAAATACGATTTTCCATAATTAGTCCTTTGCTAATTCCTGTTTGTCCATAGATTGCGGTAAAATGCTGTTCCAATTGTGGGAACGTTTGAGCGGTGTTTGGTCAAAAATACATATCTGAATAACGTGTGTGTCATCTGTAAGTTCTTTGTAGCGACGCATATGACTAAATATTAAGTTGAATCAAGAAAGATTCAATCTAAACTTTGTTAAGACAAAATTTAAAGGTAAACTAAAAAAGTATGTACACTGGAAATTCAAATTCATAAAGCATAGTTTTTTTTATGATTATTAACTTTACTGACATGAATAGTAATCACCCTGTACATTACATTTATTGGTATTACAATAAACCGCATCAACAATTCCACGCCATACAACTTGGCTCGCAGCTGCCTCCCTCCATCTCGGCTGCGGCCCACACTCACCAGATCTTGCAGCACCTGGTCAGCCCACCGTGCTGCGCTCCTCGCCTTCTTGTACCTGTCGGATCAAAGCGAACACTATTTTTGCATTGTTCTTGTCCGGCATTCTTACAACATGCCCCGCCCAACGCATTCTTCCAGCTTTTGCTACCTTCAGGATTCATCCTTCGCCGCCACACACCGTTCTCCTGCACACCGCAAAAGATCGTCCTAAGCACCCGACGTTCGAAGACTCCGAGTGCTTGCAGATCCTCCTCGAGCAATGTCCACGTTTCATGCCACCGGTCTAATCAGCGTTTTGTACATGGTACATTTGGTGCGGGGATGAATCTTTTTTGACCGCAGTTTCTTCTGGAGCCCATAGTAGGCACGACTTCCGCTAATGATGCGCCTTCGTATTTCCCGACTTACATTGTTGTCAGCCTTCAACAAGGATCCGAGGTAGACGAACTCATCTACCACCTCGAAGGTATCCCCGTCTATCGTAACGCTGGTTCCTAGGCGAGCCCTATCATGTTTGGTTCCACCCACCAGCATGTGCTTTGTTTTCGACGCATTCACTACCAGTCCGACTCTTGTTGCTTAGCGTTTCAGGTGGGTGTACATTTCAGCCACCGATTCAAATGTTCTTCCGATTACATTCATATAATCAGCAAAGTAAACATATTGACTGGACCTTGTGAAAAACATGCATCGGCTGTTAAATCTGGCTCTCCGCATGACACCCTCTAGCGCAATGTTGAACAACAGGCACGAAAGTCCATCACCTTAGTCTTAGGCCCCGGCGGGACTCGAACGAACTGGAATGTTCGCCCGAATCTTGAAGTAGTTCTGCACACCATCCATCGTCGCTCTAATCAGTCTTGTGAGCTTCCCGGGAAAGCTGTTCTCGTCTTGTACTGGTCCTGTACACCCAGTACTGGCCTTTTAAAAATTCAAGATTCATCTCAAACTTTCAAGGGTTAACCTACGATGTTTCAACTTTGATTCAACTAGCTAATGAAAATAGAAGGAACAAAAGCACTTCTTAAAATATATGCAACAAAAAATCATTACTCCTTCTTCTTTCTAGCATTACATCTAGCATTGGAAAAGAGCCTGCAGCTCAGCTTCTTATAAGCACTTCCACATATAATAACTGAGAGCTTTATCTGCCAATGGACCATACTCGCATGTATATATCGTGTGGCAAGTACGAAGATACTCTATGTTCAGTGAATCGAGAAAATATCCATTACGGAAAGATCCTCGACCGGTGGATTCGAACCCTCAGCATGGTCTTACTGAATAGCTGCACTTTGAACGCTACGGATATCTGCGCCAATTGTTGAACGGCTAGAAGGCTCGCTAATTGTTGAACCACCATGAGGAATACACGAACTGTTCGAAGGTGAGATTTTAAGACGTACAACAATAGGTAAATGACCCTATGAGCTGAATTACTTTTGTTCAACCGCAACTGCTGTTATACAACATTAGTTAAGCGGACATATTTATTATTAGCCAAAAAATGTTTTTTTGGTTTTTATGCGTATCAATTTGCTTTTAGTCAGTCTTTATGCCAAACTGTGAATAGGCAGAAATAACGAAAAAGACGTCAGAAGCTCACGAAGAAGTCGTTGGTTAGCTTTATTGATTATGCGTAGATGCGTTTTCTTGCCTTAAAACATTTTTTAAAACTGTAAAACTAGTTAATGAGGTTTAACGAAGTATAAACAAAGTTTGGAAACAAATTTCAGGGTATACAAAACTCAATTGTCGTGAGAAAAAAAAACATACATTTTATCTTCACAACGCAAATCAAAATCATACAATTGCGGTAATGAATGGGTCACAGTTTCTTAGGTAAAATAAGTTTTAGTCTAATACATTCCTGATACTACTCAAACATGTTCACTTGAATTCTAAAACCAATTTAATGTCCAAAAAATCTACATGTCTTTAATGTTTAAAAAATATAAAAATATAACTTGTCGAATTTTTCTAAATTTCTAATAACATAATCATTGATGTAGATAACTCTCAAAAATTGATCGCTCAAAACGTTTTTCCTTATTCGTATGAATATTTGATTATTTTGATGGCTTTTTCAATAACACAATATATGTCGAATTAATTACAGAAAACCGATTGCGATTTCCTTGATAAATTAAAAAAAAATGGATGTTCCAAGGTTCTACTGGACTGATGCATATTTTAAAGTTTTGCTCCGCTATGCTTAGGGTAAATGACCCAAATAGTGGAGGTATTAAGCAAGCGCCATTCACATTTTATAATTTCCGAGATTAATGTAATTAATAATGCTAATAAATTTTACTTGTATCATGTTCAACAATGTCTCGCGCACCTCTTCTAACAATAAAATATTTAAGAAATTCACCATTTGTACTTGCAATTTGCTAAATATTGAACCAACTAACTGCTCCTATAGTTGCGGTAGTGTTCCTATAGTTGCGTATGAGTGTTCCTATAGTTGCGGTATAAAGTGTTTTTTTAAACCAATGAGTTCTAAAATATAAATTCAATCAATTTACTAGCATTTTTGAAAATAGTTAACAAGTAGGGAGCCGGATCCTATTCTTGGCACTTTTGATTCACTTCGACAGTGGGGTTTTTTGATAGCTACTTAGTTCATATTTGACCATAATATGCGTCGCATTAAAGTGCTTCTTATTGCAAGGTTTCAGACAATTCGTCCGAGATAAACCCCCATGCCAAAGTGAATCATGGGAGTGCCCAAGTAGTTCTGCACCCTATTGCCTTTTTTCCAGCTGATGAAAAATATATTTATTATATATTTTATGTTGTAGGTATTTGTAATACATAGCTTGCAGTAAAATTAATCTTGATTTCGGCAGCATAGAATCTTCAAACATTCTGACCCATCATTCAATCGATAGTTAAAAATATAGTCTATGAACAACAGTGGGCGAAAGTATGGGGTTTGCTTATCTGTGGTTTTATGGTAAATAAATAAGTGGAGCAAATTTGAAGCTCATTACAGTATTCGCAATAATTGCATGCTAAGACAAACAGAACATAAAATAATCAAATATACCAAAATCTTGTGAAGAACAAATGAAGTAGTTATTAGGGAAATGAAAGAATATACTAGAATATAAATTCGAATGCAATCCAATTTATAATATCATATATTGATATATTACAATTCATATCAATCGAGATGTTAACCATCCGCTGCAAAACTAAACATCACCGTTACATTAGTATGACTGCTTGCGTGTTCAACTTCGAACACGTTTCGACTTCCGCGGATGGCCAACACGGCTTTCGTTTTTGGATGTAGAAAAAACGAAGTTTCATCACCGTTGTACACTCTCGACGGGTCTTGAAGGATGTCTAATAGGCCACGTTCCTCCAAGTATAATGAAACTTGGGTGAACCAGCCGCGAATGTCGGCCTCGGATACTTTGGCACTAGCTGAAGAAACAGCTTCAGGTGTCCTCAAAGTGATAGATTTGTGTCTTCCAAGGAATCCGTTGAACCATTTCCGTCCTGCAAAGTACTTAGCTTATAAGATGAAATTGGGTATCATAAGTGATGCAGATCTTACCGGGTACGTTGTTCCGATAAGGATTGGGTCTGGAGGTGGCATCAAAGAAAGATTTGATTTTGGAGTTTAAGGTTTCTTTTACAACTGGGATGCCTCTCTGTTGTCACTCCTCCAACCACACAACGAGCTTTTCCTCCTCCTCTTTGGATATCACTGTTGCAGGGCCTTTCCGAGTTTTCTTGCTCTATTTGCTACTCAACCTGAATCGGATGGTAGACTCCGGATATCGAACGACTTCGAAGCACGGTAAATTGATTGTCTCCCAGTTTTCACATTCAGTACGGCCTGATGCACTGCATTTTCATCGTACTGGATACGCTTACCAACACGCCGCTTCTTTTTTTGACCCGATTTGTCTTGCGATGCCATTCTAGAATAAACTGGTAATTTATCTTATGTACAGATAATATTAGAGCAGTAAATGTACCTACTGAATGTGCTCAAGTAACTGTTAAATTGAAAAAAAAAAACGGGTTAACGCGAAAATTATTCACTGTAAAGCCTGATTTGCTACTGAAAAGGAATCGCTAAAGAAATTTCTCGTCGATTCCTTGCAGAAATTTTCTACAGCGACTCCCATTTGAATTGACAGTTCTTTTCAACTGCGTACTGCGATCAGAAAAAAGCGCTTCCTTGATCGATTCCTTGCAGGAATTTTCCATGCATCAAGATAGGCCGAGAAATTACTTGTCAGCAGCGAATCAGGCTTAAATGCCAAACTGCAGATCACGAAAACATAGCGCAACTAAAGGATCACAGTGTGCTGTGGTGTACCAATAGTGGAGGTACTGATTTTATCGTTATTTTGTCATTATTAGCTATGTTTCAGGTTTAAAATGATAAATAAACATACTACTTAGGATGTTAAAACATTTTCATTGAATATTTGGGGTCAGATAATTGTGATTTTCATTGTTTCGGGCAAGCTTGCTACTATGAAAATGTTAGTGAATGGCGCGTGTTTGAACCGGTGCATGGAAAGTTATATACAATACTTAAATTAAGAATATTTGTGACATCCATCATGTTCCAGAAGAAAGGTCAGTTACAAATAAGTTAATTATTTCTTTATTAGGCCCATACCGCAACTATTGGTGCTACCACAAACTAATGGATCATTGACCCTAATCGGTGTCAATTATGATGGAAATCATTCTTCCAAATTTTGAAATGATTTTGGAAGAAATGTGGTTGTGCACACGTCATTTGAAGTTTATATGGAAAAGACGAATCTTTTGTGTTGTGTCCTCTACATACTCGTCATAATGATCTATGGAAAAGTGAAGAAACTCTTCTCATGTAAAATCTTCCCAGCTAATCTTTACCGACATTTTGATGGGACGAAAGGATGATTTGTTATTATGTTTAACAAAGTCTTAATCATACAAAGATGACCATCATATTACTTTCAGAGCAACACCTCCTTTTGCTGTAGAACATAGCAGCCTAGATTACTTTGATCTATTCTTCAAGCAGAAGCACCCACTGTTATTGTGTAGATGTAGTATGCTACATGCAAACACACTTTATGGTGATGAATAACAATTTATACTGACGTTCAATCAAAATGTGATCTTGGCCCAAGTTGTAGCTTAAAGGATTCATTTGTTCAATTTTCCATAAAATATTATGACGACAAGATAGAGGCTGAACACAGAAGGTTGACGTTTCCATAGTAATCTCCATATCAACTTCGAATAGCGTGTGCGCAGTCAAATATCTTTCGAATTATTTCTAACTTTGGGAGGATGCTATTTACAATAATAAAAATAGTTTAATTTTCAAAATTTGCATCACTCTAGTGTCCACTTCATAAAATGAGCAGGCCTTAATTTATGGATGATAACATTCTCTAATAACTTGATAAAGAATGCAATCACAAATTAGGTACCTCAAAAATAAAAGTTTGAATCAAATTTGATTTCAAATTAGGACCACTCTACCCATACACTCCCGTGCATAAATTTTGGTTCACCGCATGGGGTAAGACACTCATTAATATTGGTATTAATATCCGTTAGTACGGATTAATATATATTATTTTTATGATATCATCGAGATAGCCACGATTTTCTAAAAAAAATCTGACATCTCAACAGGAAATACGTCTATTGTTCGGTATATTTACCACATGATGAACCATCCCCAACGGATGACTTCAAACGAGTTGTCGTACACTGCGTAACAAAAGGCCTTCCGCTGATTGTGGGCAATGATGCCAATGCTCATCACATCATCTGGGGCAGCTCGGATATCAATTTGAGAGGCTCCAGTCTGATGGAATACTTAAGTAGTACAGACCTTGGATTACTTAACATAGGCAATCGCCCAACCTTCATGGTTTCTAATAGAGAAGAAGTGTTAGACATAACGCTCTGCTCGAATAGAATCAGTCACGAGTTGACGAATTGGCATGTATCAGATGAGGAATCATTATCTGATCATCGCTACATCTTCTTTGAACATTCAAATGTAACTGCGCAGACTTTGCGTTTTAGGAATCCCCGGTCAACAAACTGGGAACTCTACATTGAATTGGTTGCGACCAAATTTCATGGATATTCTCCGTCCATTGAAAATCCAAGTGATCTGGATGATGCCGTTGATACTACAACATCCTACATTGTGGAAGCTTTTGAAGAAGCATGTCCTCTGCGGTCTGTAAAGACTACAAGAGGGACCCCATGGTGGAATTCCGATCTGACTAGACTCAGGAAACAATGTAGAAGGAGTTGGAACAGACGCCGTTCAGCTGGATCAGAGTCGTTCAAGTCAGCTCGCAAGGCTTACAAGAAGGCTCTTCGTTCTGCTGAACGATCCGGCTGGAAAAACCTTTGTACAAATGTTTCCAGTTTGAGTGAAGTCAGTCGGTTGAACAAAATTCTTGCAAAATCTAAGGATTTCCAAGTGAACGAAATTCGCTTACCTAATGGTGACTTTACTTCTTCCGATGAAGAAGTTTTAGAATGTTTATTCAATACACACTTCCCCGGATGTGTGGACATAGCATCTACGGATGAACCAAATGTCTTTTCATGTAGTTACGAGTCTCTGGCCTCGGCTCGCAGTATCGTAACTACTGAATCGACTCAATGGGCACTTAATAGTTTTGCTCCTTTCAAATCTCCAGGAGCGGATGGGATTTATCCTGTTCTGCTCCAAAAGGGATTTGAGTCTATCAAACATGTTTTGAAAAAGCTACTTGTAAGCAGTTTTGCTACCGGGTACATTCCCAAATCCTGGCGTGATATTACTGTAAAGTTTATCCCAAAAGGAGGACGTGCGTCGTATGAGGAAGCGAAGAGTTTTAGACCAATCAGTCTGACCTCTTTTCTTCTGAAATGTCTGGAACGCATTATCGATCATCACATCCGTGATGTTTATTTGGCAAACATGCCTCTTCATGTGAATCAACATGCTTACCAATCTGGAAAGTCCACTGTGACTCTCTTACACAAAGTTGTATACGATATCGAGAAAGCATTCGCTCAGAAGCAATCCTGCTTGGGTGTTTTCTTGGATATTGAGGGTGCCTTTGATAATGTGTCTTTCGATGCCATATTGGACGCCGCACGAAACCATGGGCTACCTACAATGATTACCAATTGGATTCATCAAATGCTCAAAAACCGACATCTCTTCTCGACATTGCGTCAAGCAGCGATTCGAAAATTGAGTGTTTGCGGATGCCCCCAAGGGGGAGTCTTGTCACCACTTTTGTGGAATCTCGTAGCAGATACGCTATTGAGGCAACTCAATAATTGCGGTTTTCCAACTTATGGATTTGCCGACGACTATCTAGCTCTGATAGTTGGTATGTGCATAAGCACCCTATTCGACCTGATGCAAAGTGCTCTTCAGGTAGTCGAGAGTTGGTGTCGCCAATATGGCCTTTCGGTTAACCCGAATAAAACATCTATTGTTCTTTTTACGGAAAGACGAAACCGCGATGGAATTCGACCTTTACGTCTTTTTGGCACTGAGATTAATGTGACTGATCAAGTAAAGTATGTTGGAGTCATTCTAGATTCCAAACTTTCATGGACACCTCACATTGATTTCAGAGTCAAAAAAGCTTGCATGGCCTTCGGTCAATGCCGGCGAACCTTTGGTAAAACTTGGGGCCTCAAACCCAAATATATCAAATGGATTTACACAACAGTTGTTCGGCCAATATTGGCATATGGATGTCTTGTGTGGTGGCAAAAGGGCGAAGTGAGAACAATCCAATCAAAATTGGGCCATCTCCAAAGGATGTGCTTGATGGCGATGTCTGGTGCGTTCTCTACAACTCCCACAGCAGCGCTCGAGGCCCTTTTCGACGTTGCGCCACTACACATATATCTTAAACAAGAAGCACTTTCTTGCTCTTACCGTTTATGGGTACTGGATCTACTGGAGAAAAATCCAGTGAATCGTAGATCTACACACACTTCGTTGTTTCCACTTTTGGTGAATTGGGTTGTTTAGTGATGAAAAATTCACAGTTTTTTGTAGCTTGATCGAAAGAGCACATTTTTCTAAGTGCAACACGATTTTATTGCGCTTTAATATCTGAATTTTGATATTGTAAATGATTAAAAAGGTTTCATTCCGTCGACTCAATGACATTTCAATTCACATAATGACAGCTCGTCCCGAAGTAAAACCTTCCGAGGGGTGATTCAAACGCGATTTCCATACTAAATTCAAACTTGTTTTAAAAATAGTTCCAGTGCACGGAAATTTATGAAACTTTGGATTCTGGCTCAGTTTTTTACGTAGAATCAGAATATGTGAAAAACAGGATACCCCTAAACAAGCCAATTGGGACAAAATTGTCCTTGCTCCAAGTGATCTCACAATTGCTTGTAACTTTCCTTACAGGACATTTACCACACAATTCCCTTCACGGGAAGAGTGGACGTCTGGCTATTTGGAAAGAAGTATATCAAGCAATATAGTATGTTACACTGATGGCTCCCTTCTTGAAGGTAGAGCTGGTGCAGGAGTATATTCTCGTGAGCTAAGGCTGAATCAGTTTTACTCACTTGGTAGAAACTGCACCGTTTTTCAGGCGGAAATGTTTGCTCTTATGTGTGGAGTGCAATCAGCACTCCAACAGCGCGTAATGGGTAAAGTCATATACTTCTGTTCAGATAGTCAGGCTGCTATAAAAGCTCTCGCTTCGGCCAACTCAAGGTCGAAGCTTGTTATCGCATGTCGAACTCAAATTGAGGAACTGAATTCAGTTAACTCTGTAAACCTTGTATGGGTACCTGGCCATTCTTCCATCGCTGGAAATGAATTGGCTTATGAGCTAGCTCGCGATGGAGCATCGCATGACTTCATTGGCCCTGAGCCGGCTATTCCAATTTCGAAGTGCTGGGTGAAGCTTCAGATAAACTCTTGGGCGGCAACTCAGCACAAGCAATATTGGAATAGTTTGGAGTCGTGTCGTCAAACAAAATTGTATATTACTAAGCCATCTCCAAAGGTGGCGAAGTATTTAACAATCTGTCAAAGCAGAATTGCAGTCTCTTGGTCAGAGCGTTGACAGGCCACTGCCGACTCAACTATCACATGGCAAATATTCAGCGTGCTGACTCATTTGTGTGTGATAGTTGTGACTCCGATTATGGAACTTCGTATCACCTGATATGTAACTGTCCAGTTTTGCGCAAATGCGATTCCAATTAACTTGGTAAACACTTATTAAGTGAAACTGAATTCAGAAGCCTGAATCTTCAGGACATTCTGTTATTCTTAACCCGCTGTGGTAATGAGCTATAGGCTCTCTTTACGCTCATGCGTTTTGCAGTGCCCTTTTTAGGGCGCTGTTCGAACCATTGTGGTATGGAGCTACCATGCTCTCATTTCGCTTTTGCGATCTTCCCTCTTCAAGGGGCCCCACTCCTATTTCCTCCCATCTTTCCCTTCCCTTTGTAGCAGTCAGGAATTTTGTAAATAGTTTTGTATATAATTGGTGGTAAATAATGTGAATAGAATAGGTGGTAAGAACATGTAGTCTTTAAGAATGAATTTGAATTTGAAAAGTATTCCCTTAGCGTAGGCAAACGAGCATTAAACTACTTGCAAACGCTTCCCTGGGTCGAAGCCATTTGTTTTCTCGATAAGGTGGGAAAGGGAAGGCAGCACGACTAGCATACAAGTTATCCAATGTAACTGGGTAGTCACGATAGTACACGAAGACTTTCGGGAAATGACGTACTTCCGGGTGCGTTCGAGATACACTTTCCCTTATCTGAGGCTTCACAGACTCGATCATTTCGTCCGTGATCATCCAAAGAGTTGGAAGTGTCCGCGTTTGCTAGTTAGTTTTCGTGTGCCGAGAGTATGTAACAAAGTGATGTTAAATATAGTTAAGTAATTAATGTAGAATGTTTTCGTTCTAATAGTAGGCCAAAAGTGTGCGTGAGAATTGTGTGTGCGAAGGTAGAAGCTAGAACCTATAATCAAGGTGAGAATTTGTGCTCTAGACGTGCTCTTTGTGCCAGTGCTTATGTTCCGTGTCCTGCCAGATTGGCTTGTATTTCCCGCCCACAGCTCTTCGCACCCAAGCGCGGACATTTCTTTCCCCAACGGACGAGGAATTCCTGGCTACCGCCAACCAGTCAGAAGCGGACGGATTCGTCACCATATCAGTCCGAGGAGGCCAGGGGACCTTCACGTGGACGGAGTCCACTGGCTGGATCGTCAATCGACCGGTAAGGCAGCACTAACAGCCGAAAGACCGCCATCGCTTGGGTAAGTCGACCACCATTTCCTTTTTGATCACGCCCGTGACGTGTAAAATATCCACGACAGCATCAACCAAGCCGGTGAGAGCATCGACCTGTCGAACAGGTCATCGACTGCCGGTTACGTTCAACAGCAGCAATCCAGTTAGCCAAATCATTCTTTTTTCGGAACGAAAGTGCGGCGTCCGGTGAGGGCGCCGCGGAGATTTTTTTTGTGCCAGTCAAAGACTGAAGATCTAATGTGCCATTAGTGCCAAGAACCCGCAAGCGACTTTGAAGATCGAAGCCTTTTTTCGATTGCGTCTTGGGTCCGCCTTCGGACCCGTGAAAATGCGTGCGTGAGTCGTTTCGTGACCGCCGCAAAGGAAGCTTATCACAGGAGCGCAGAGGATATGTAGCTGAGCTTCCTACACGTGACGTCACGTAGAACGTAGAGCACTGAGCACAGTAGGTTAGATAGGGAGGAGTTAAGAGAAAGCACACACAAGCTAGGAGGAAGGAAGAAAGAACGAAACACAAACAGATAATGAGTGCGAACTGAATCTCTAGAAATAAACATGTATGTTATCCTAAGATTATTTGCCAATATATCTGTCCCCAATAGTAACCCCAATAAATGTTCTACGTTATGAGTTTTCTTTCCTAGCCATTTGGTTGTTTAATTGTATTTAACGTCACAGCGCGATTTTGCAGTTAGATGTCCGTCCCCCACATGATCGAGTTTGTTTTGGTGGGTTCTGATTCTCTTCCAGTTCGGTGAGATGACCAAAGGTGAGTTGAGAGAGTTTGCCGGTGATGAGAACTTCTCTCAAGTGAGATGTTAGGGGTACGGGTGGTCTCTCACCGATTCTCTGAGTGTCGTCGTGCGTATGCGGTTATGTTGCGATAATAGGTTTTCCCGTTTGGCCGTTTTAGTTCGTAGCCAGCTGGAACGATCCATAAATCCTTTCAAGGAATTAAATGGACTCGCCCTCAGGGAAGTCTCATCCGGGCAATTAGAAATTGGGACGCGTGGTCTCCCTAGTGGAGTGGCGCTTAAGCTACGTGTTTTGAAGCGGATCACCCTGTTGGCTACACCTTTCCTCTCCCATCGGGTAGATGATGAAATAGGCTCAAATATGGCGATGGCACAAATCTCCCAACTGGTGGGAACGTGCCTTTGGAGCCGGCCTTCTGATACCTGATAGAGGGCTGAACACAGAAGGTTGACGTTTTCCATAGTAATCTCCATATAAACTTCGAATAGCGTGTGCGCAGTCAAATATCTTTCGAATTATTTCTAACTTTGGGAGGATGCTATTTACAATAATAAAAATAGTTTAATTTTCAAAATTTGCATCACTCTAGTGTCCACTTCATAAAATGAGCAGGCCTTAATTTATGGATGATAACATTCTCTAATAACTTGATAAAGAATGCAATCACAAATTAGGTACCTCAAAAATAAAAGTTTGAATCAAAATTTGATTTCAAATTAGGACCACTCTACCCATACACTCCCGTGCATAAATTTTGGTTCACCCCATGGGGTAAGACACTCATTAATATTGGTATTAATATCCGTTAGTACGGATTAATATATATTATTTTTATGATATCATCGAGATAGCCACGATTTTCTAAAAAAAATCTGACAGAAGTATCTTGAATTTAAGTCAATGTAGGGGGCTTATGTACAAGCGGCTAGGGATCGTGGATTGTATGTCTTGCGGATCTGATATACCGCAGGAAACAAATTGTATCGGAATCGAGTTGCGGAATGGCCCGGAAATCTTAGAAAGATGTGGGGCATTGATGTACAAGGTGCCAGTCTCTTTATAGCCAGACAAACAGTGTGGTCTATGTTGTATTTCTCATATATTTTGCTCAATATAGAGAATGGAGGTGAGGATGATCTAATCACTGAATTTATTAGTGGTAGTAAGGGGAAAATCCTGGTCTGCAGAGACCTGTCAGGTATAGATTCTGATATTACTCCAACAAATTTCATGCTTCAGGAATATTTTTTTTTCTTTTATTTTGGCTAAAAGGCAATTCTGATCCATTCACTCATCATAATATCACGACCAAATGGATCTGAGACGAACTGACAATAAACACAACTTGTTTTTTCATATAAATAATCAATTTGCCTTGGCAACTCCGGCAACAGGCAAACAGCAAAACTCCATGCATACTTGATAAGATTCTCAATATCAATATTAATATCATTAATAAATATTAATATTTTAATACTGGATCTAGTGTCCTGCCCCATGGTTCACCCCTTAAAAAATATACAAAAGTGTTCAGTCCATATCTCTGCGATTACTCGTCCAATCTGAAACCCGCATTCGAAAGGCAAAGAGTTATTCTTACTTCGTATGTATTTTGCCAAAAACATTTTGTTGAATTTTATATACTAAATTTTTACTTAAAGTTGTGACATTTTTCAAAAATCACACTGAAAAACATTTGT
Organism: Aedes aegypti; assembly: GCF_002204515.2. Lineage (NCBI taxonomy): Eukaryota > Metazoa > Arthropoda > Insecta > Diptera > Culicidae > Aedes > Aedes aegypti. Next base: position 23,500 of record NW_018734534.1, read on the forward strand.
AATTTCCTTAGCATTGGATCGTCCAAAATTTTAAATTAAGAAGTCATTTGAATCGTAATCTTATGTTCTCTGAAGAGCGCTCGCGAAATGTTTGCGGAAAAATCTGAAAAGTATTCAAAATCAATGAAACAGTCATTCAAGTCATCGTGCAAAAGTTTGGGTTTACCCCTCAGTATGGTGTATCGTGCAAAAGTTTAGGTACACCTGAACTTACTTAAAATACGAAAAATCTATGAAATATCAAACCAATCATGTACGCGTCATTATTTGCGTTTGAAACAGCTATGAATAATTAAAATCGGTTGAAAAATGGCTGAGATATTGAAAAAAAAAAAATGATTTGCGTGCGGCTCAGGTGAACCCAAACTTTTGCATGATTTGCATCATATTGAGGAGTGAACCCAAACTTTTGCACGATGACTTGAATGACTGTTTCATTGATTTTGAATACCTTTCAGATTTTCCGCCAAAATTTCGTGAGTGCTCCTCAAGGAATTACGATTCTAATGACACTTTGATTTAAAATTTTGGTCGAACCAACGCTGAGGAAATTAGATATGATTTTCAGTGCGTTTTTGAAAAATGTCACAACTTTAATTTAAAATTTAGTCTACAAAATTAAGTTTTTTTTTTTTTTGAAAAATACATACGAAGTAAGAATAACTCTTTGCCTTTCGAATGCGGCCTAGAGAGTTTCAACTGGACGTATAATTACAGAGATATGGACTGAACACTTTTGTGTGTTTTTTAGGGGTGAACCCAAACTTTTGCACGGGAGTGTATATTTTTTTCTACAAGAGGGTGCAAAACCCAATTACGAACAACTTCTTTGAAGACACCATGCGTCACAGCGAAATTAATGTTTTCCTGCAAAATTGTTGATTCGGATCAATGTGCATTATGAGTGTGCATGGGTCCAGATAGCCGTAGCGGTAAACGCGCAGCTATTCAGCATGACCATGCTGAGGGTCGTGGGTTCGAATCCCGCTGGTCGAGGATCTTTTCGTAAAGGAAATTTTCTCGATTCCCAGGGCATAGAGTAGTATCTTCGTACCTGCCACACGATATACACATGCAAAAATGGTCAATCGGCAAAGAAAGCTCTCAGTTAATAACTGTGGAAGAGCTCATAAGAACACTAATCTGAGAAGCAGGCTCTGTCCCAGTTGGGACATGATGCCATAAAAAAAGAGAAGAAGAGTGTATACGCATGGCCAAAGACATAGCTAGT
>NW_018734535.1:0-24678 GCF_002204515.2 Aedes aegypti
CTTCGTTAATTATGAATCCATAACGCCACAACACACATGCTTTTATTGCGCATCTACACATTTTCTACAGTATTCTCCTTGTGTGGCGATATCATATATAGAGTTTGACCAATCATTCGCAATTTTTTTCGTTGTTTATACAAATCGATCAATCTGTTAGAATAAATCTCAGTTATTTTGAACCGATGCCAAGAAATTTTCACGGCACGTCAACAAAATTGAATATTTAAATTAATTTTTTCAGCAATCAAATCAACGAATTCAAAAGCATTATTAACCTTCCAGTCGTCTGCAATCTGCTACCGTAGAGATATCACGCTGCTCTTATGAACGAAAGCGTGTTTTTTCTACCAGTGTTGTAACAAAATAACAACATCGTGATGACTGAATGTTAACGAGTGAATGAATTGAATTTTGTTATGAAAAATTAATTTAAATAAGCGATGAGTAGGTAAGAGCCAGCACAAGCTGGTTACATTCGAGACACCCCCGCTGAACTGTTGTCTCCCAAATGTTTACCACGGATCACGTTAATCTGTTCTCTATTCATTGACGGTGCTTTGATAATAATTGCCATCAATTGTATAACCCTAAATTTTTTGTCAACCAAACAAGGGGAGCGATCTGGTGCGCAGTAGGTTTTCGGGAAGCAAATGTGAGTGGAAAATGCCATCGTTTTATTTACGCGCGCCGGTCGAGTTAGGACCACTCCGAATGTAACGTAAATTGGAGGCACGTTAATGATTTCATCATCGCTCGGGACAACAACTGTTGGATAACATGTTCGGTGTCTTAAAATACGTTGTTGACGAAGTGATGGTGCTGGGTAACACGAAACACTATTGAAACGAATCGGTTTTGGATTATTCTTACTTTTTTTAACTGAGTAGTGTCTGATGTTGTGATGAGGAATTAGGGTTCCTGAAATCGGCCAAATAATGCTACGTCTTATATGGACGTTTCCTCCTTTCATAAGGATTGTGTCCGGTCTTCTAAACAAATTTTGGAGTATAATTAAATTCAAGAAGAAAAATTTGGCAAATCAAACGATTCACACATTTTTCGAATCCCTATAGTTTGTTTTGTGACGATTTTTGAGTTAAATATTATAGCATTGTAGGTGTGTTGTTTGTTTTCCAAATTGTTTCATTGGGTTAACAATACAAATCTTGTGGCTTGCGCTAAGTTCTGAAAACTTTGTAGTGGCCTACATGATCAGTGAGCAGTTGGACAGAGGACCTCTTCTGTTAAACGTCAACAAAGTGTATCATCCATCCTTCATACACTGTAACCTCAATTAAGGAACTAGATCGGAAGTTCGTAAATTGAATTAGTCCGTAAAACGAGGGAAGTCTTCTTGTAAGTAATACATTTTAATTAATTCAAGAAATTTGTGTTTTTAGCTTGCTAAGCTTTTAATTGATGTATGTAGTTCCTAATCAGGCAAAAATGTGTTCAAGCTAAGGTCTTCCAAAATTGTCATGGAGTTCAGGCCTATGATTCTACATGCGTAAATGTTGATCTGTTCATTATTTCATTTGTAAGTACAAGAGCATCTCCATTCAAAACTGGCCCACGTTTGTAACATGCTGGTCCTTCTTCCTGCAGTCTACGCCCAATTCATGCGCGGAAGGTTAAAAAGGTAACGCATTTTATGGCAGAGATGTTTGCTTTAAGTAAGCAGACTGCCTGTATATCAGGCGTTCTATGATTGTGATAGAATGGAAGCGTCTTCTGATCACTAGATGGTTGTTATAATTTTGGAAATTATTTGTTTCACCATAATCCTTGTGTTGGTACCTGATTAGTACAATAGGTGTTCATCCAAAATCTACCTGTAGTAAACACCTTCAATCTACTGGTGTAATAAGCAGTCCTTTGAAGGTTTTTCAAATGTGGTTGAGACCCTTAACCATTTATATAAGTAACAGAGTATTTTATGGAAAAGTACTGATGTTCTTAGTCTTCCATGCACTCCATAAAATATTGGCCCAAGGATCTACAAGCGTGAGCAGTCGTATATTGATGTTTTTTTTATAATCGCATAGACTCATAACCCTTCGTGTTAATAAACGGGAGTATTGCATTGATTAATACAGATTTTTTGGTCCTCCATGGTCTCCATCGAATATAAGTCTTAGAATCTACAATCGGTCTATTGATCGGAGTAGTGTTTTGATTATACTGATGTTCTTGATCCTACAAGGAGTCCGTACTCTACAGGCCTTGAGATTCAAAAATTTTAGCAGTTGTATTTAGATATTCTTTAATTGTGGTACATGATTTTAACCCTAAATATTATTAAACGAACACCCAACAAATATTTTTGCTGAATAAAATTCAAACAAATCATTCTTCAGCTGATATCGTAATAGTTTCAACTGAATAAGCTGTTACTCAGTTATCATTGTTACTTGGCGAGCGCCCGTTAAACTCGTTTAGCCTTAATAATAGGAGTCTTCTGGACGTCTACTGCTTATCAAACCACACCCGATTCTGTTTTTGCACGGGAATGCGTACCGTGCAAAAAAAGTAACAACGTTTCTCGACGTTTCAGGCAAAAATAAGGTTTTGGCGAAAACAAATGTATGCCAAGTTTTTTTGCTTGGCCGTGTAAAAAAATCCGTGCAAAAGAATCGGGTGTATTAAGTTTTTATGCTGGTAGATCTTGTAGAAAGATCATTTGGAATATTTTTCCGGAAGTTCTTGGATATCTTAGAACTCGCAGTGTATTTATCAAAATCGTAATTAAATTCTTCAAAGATTTCTAGGTATGTACTTAATTCCAATTTCTTCGATATATCACACATTATGGTCGTAGATATGATGACCTATATTTCATGAAGCTCTTTGATAACCCAGATTGTTCATAAACATTTTTTTCCGACACAGTCTATTTAGATTTCTTGACTTCATACAGCTTACTTTATCGAATTACTAAGAGTGAGTACTGCATCAATAGTCGTCACTATGTCATTTATTATGTATGTAGATCTAAAGACATACATTCCAGGGACTTCTTGGATGGATCAGAGCATCTTTTAAATACGACACTAAAATATATCAACAAAATAACCCATGGCACTGGAACATCTTTGCTTATGCAAAGTTTGTCAAAGCTTCATAGATCACGCTTGTAGACCTAGAGAGTATATTACAGGGTATTCTGAAGTTTAGTGCAGATATAATCACTAATATGTCATAACACTTCATGAATACAGCACGACTCTCCCAAACTACAAAGCAACAGTTGAATACAAATCACATCATCCACGCGAAACTTATCATTCCAATACACCATTTTGCATTGAATCGTATTAAACTCTTAAAATCCCGAGACAAATCTTGAATTTTTAAATGACCACCATTTGTAAACCAGCAGATCAATTAATTTTAGATAAGTTTTGAAGTAAATGCGGTTAGTTGATCTTACAGTCCTTCGGTGAACCCTCCCCCTTTCTAGGTAATGGAAAAAGCGTGAAGACGAGGGATTCAAAATTTGCTTGAAATGGATATCACAACATTCAAATGAGCTAGAACGTTGGTTTCTTCGACAAAGTTGTTCATCGGAATAATCTATCTGTCGGTGAACAATCTGATTGAGAAAATCTTTAATCGTCTGTATCTCAAGATTCTTATCAACTAGAAGATAGGAGGCTTCGGCAAAGCTGCGATCAAAGGCCATCTGGCGGTAAACAGTCATCAAGCACATCAAGGGCTATCTGGCGGTGAAGAATCTGATTGGGAATCCATCCGCTAGGCGGCTCCTATAAAAATAAATCTTCAATCTTCTCTGTCTCAAGATACTTATCAGCTAGAAAGTTGGTGTCTTAAGTAAAATATCAATGCCTATGTGTGGTAATTATTACCAATGCAATACTCATTGCGAATGATCCTAGATAAATTCCGAGAGTACAATTTGCAGACTCACCATCTGCTTATTGATAATATCTGAACATGGTTTTCCGGCGAAACTAATAAGGCTGATATGTGCTACGCTGGATGATTCGAAATCAAGTGTTCGGATTGCAGACGAGGTGTCAACCTCGTTCGTGACGATAGACATGTTGAAGCAGGGAGACACACTTTCAAATTTACTGTTCAACATTGCACTCGAGGGTGCTGTTAGGAGATCTGTCACATATAAAATAACACAAAATCAATACAACTGAGTTTCAAGACATTATGAGGAAAACCATAAAACCATCTTTAAACGTGGTTATTAAACTCGATATAAAGATTATGAATATAAAGTTATGGAGAGATGACTGTAGCGCAATCTATCGGATTATTCCGTAAGAAGGGTCGACCGTTAGACAGGAACATTACCCGTAACGCTGGTAGATCACCTTTTCGTGGTGCGTTACGGGGTAAGATCTACCAATTTGAACCCTAGTCTCATATTGTTTGTCGGGCTAGGGTAATACGTTCTGGTAATTCAAGGATTCGCGGTACAAAGTCCTTGTTACTAGCAACAGTTTTCTGAAATTGAATCTTTTTTACCTAGCAGATGGTTAATGACTCGGATTTGGTCAGTCCCGAGACTACACTTGAAGCCAGGATAACAATCATGAGTATTTACTCAACAAGAACTGTTAAGTTCTGGTAATGAGTTAATACTCAATTAATGAATTGTAATTACTAAACAAATTTTCTAGCTTGATTCGGTTTTGCTGTTAGTACAAAGCCCCTTTTTTCTAGTATTTTTCTGGGACTAAACTAAAACCAAAACAAGGATGGGACTAGAGTTCCGTTGCATGGTCAAATATCAGTAGTATCAATTTGATTCCTCAGAAATGAAATCAATTATGTTTGCTAAGGGGCGCGCCTTCGCTGAGAATAAATGAATAACTGATTTTTATAGTTTGAAAGAGATGTAATTCTCTATGAAGGGTGTAAATAGCGGGACCTTTTCATCATAGTCGATTTTTATCAATATCTGAGGAATCAAAACAAGAACTGTAACAGAAATTGATGCTTCATTACCTATCAATTGAAATGGAGTAATGCGACATGCATTATACACTAAGGATACGGGTAATGACACAATACATCTGGTCGCAGTGGCGCATCCGAACAGAGAAAAAAAAACAGGAACATTTATTTTTTCTGTATATCGAGATACTGAAGATTAAAGAATTTTTTACTAACATTATCTGGATGTTCAATTCTCCATCAGACTTTTCATGGCCAGATAGACCTTGATCAGCTTATAAGGATCCTGAGATACAAAAGATTGATCAAAACTTGTTGCTAGCACCACGTAGTGGATGTGTTTCTAATCAGATTTTCCACCACAAAATAGCTTTTATTCTGTTGAAAAGGCTTGGTTGAAGACACCAACCTCCTAGCTGATAAAGATCTTGAGATAAAAAATATTGAAGATTTCTTTTACTAGCGCCACCTAGTGGATGAACTCCCAATTAGACTCTAAACCTCCAGATAGCCCTTGATCTGATGTACAGTGTTGTCGAAAACATCAATCGGCTAGCTTATAAGGATCTTGAGATACAGTCGATTGAAGAAAATCTGTTATTAGCGCCACCTAGCTGATGAATTCTCATTAAGTTTTTCTTTGCCAGATAGCCCATTATCTGTTGAACAACTTTGCAGAAGAAACCAACCTTCTAGCTCATTTGGATGTTAAGATATCCGTTAGAGACCAATTTTGGACCCCTCGTGTCCACGCTTTATCTTTTACCTAGAAAAGGGGAGGGGCAGGGGAGATGTATCTCCCAAGGACTGTAAGACCAGTTAACCGCATTTACTTCAATTCATTCAATTTATATCAAAATCAATTGACCTACTGATGCCCGAATTATGGCCATTTAAGAATTCAAGGTTCGTTATAATTTTGCACAAATATAGCTGCACACGGACTGTAATGCAAATCTAAAGCTTTATTTGACTTTTTGTTCACTGCTTAAACTAGGTATTTGATGTAGCGTAAAGCCGTTAATTTAGGTAAAAACCAGGCATCTTGAATGTTACTTAGGATGTAATATCAATGAATAGAATTCTTCTTTATATGCTAAGTTGATCCAACTGGATGGTCTATCTTGCGTAACCAAAAACGAGTGAATAAATAAATTTTCCAAGAACCTTATTATTTTCCATTACTCGAACGTCACAAAATATTTGTCATCAAATCCTCGGTCAAAGGAACTACGCATTACGCTCTCCGGTTTGTAATGACTAAATCAACATAATTACGGTGCATCATAAGCTATTGATCGACAACGCTCCCCATAGAGATAGCCCACGGGTAGGAAACATTCAAAAACTTTCCAAAAAAAAAAATCCTTTGTCGTCCATATCACGAAATCTAAAAGGGCCTCTTCCCTCCCAGTTGTCTGTCAATCAATTACCCTCCGTAATAATCGCTTGATCTAAATTTAGATCTCCGCCTCAACCGGCTAGATATATGTACCAGCACCTGATAGGGTGGTTGTTCGTCACGAAATCAAGTGCGCCCTTAGCTCGACCAGCAGTGTGGGGGAGCCACCCGAGCAGAGGGAAATTGCTGCAGAAAACCAACCTAAGGTGCTGCAGACTAGATGATTTCCAACACATACCACTTGAATAAACCCTGAATTCTCATACAGATGTGAACTTTTCCAATAGTAGTTCAATACCTTGAGTAGTTCTCAAATACTTACCAATACCTTACTGAGGTATTTTTGTTTGAAAACATATTTTCAATACCCCTCAAATGTCAGATTAAGGTGTAAACAACACCTGGAATAGTGAACGATACCTAATTATCGTATAACACTAACATATGCTATAGACAGCCCAAGCAAGAAAGAATAACTTTATTTTGGTATTATACCATAGAAAGGTATTTTGCAGTAGTCCAGGTATTGTCCACACCTTAAATACCAAATAAGCACCTATAACATTGAAAATATTGTTTAAAATATTAAAAATACCTTATTGGGGTATTCAAAAGCTATAGAGGCCTGTTTGAGGTATTGAACTACTATAGAAAAAATCACTTCTTAGGTACCGTAAAACGGGGTAACTTAGATAATGCGGATAACTTTGATAGTGCGAAACCCACAACATATTAAACGAAATAGCAAAGTTTCTGTTAATCAGTTAAGCAAACTAATCCAAAGGTAAAGAGTATTAGTATGACACTTCATGTCAAAGCTATTTTCATTGGAATCAAGTGCATTCGAGGCTTTTTAAACGAGTATTAAAAATTGACACAATTTTAGCGTTTTCGAAACGCTTACAAACAATCTGTTCTACGATCACTATTTGATGTAGTTTTGAATAGTTGGCCACTTATCTTTGACAGCATAGTTATAATAGAACTTGAATACGGTCTCAAATCTCTTAGCGAATAGCATTTTCACAAACTGGGACCATTTTTGTAATCTAGGTCAGAAATTTCCATATAACGTTAAACGCCTAGAGCTATGCAATGCCCTACAAATGTTTCGTTATTCATTCAATTTTGTTCGATTCATACTCCATTATCAAAGTTACCCCAAAACAGAAAACCAACTTTCGATAATATATCCATTCATAATAAATCTTTTGGAAATCTATCGAATGCAATCGATAGCTAGGATCCCAGTACTTGTTTTAAAAATATAAATTATTATTCTTTGAAACAGCATGCATAAATGTTCAAGTTTTCTTCGAATAAACTATCAAAGCTACCCCGTTTTACGGTACCTGTTCAAATTATTATCCAGCTTGGTGTTTGTAGAATATGCTTGCGATATTTTACCTTTTATCAATAGCTCTTTCATATCTATTCAGGTGGAAATTATCTGGTATGAAAAACCCTTGTTTGGAATTCTGCAGAAATTTTCTTCTGCTCGGGAAGTGTAAGTTATGAATTTCTGCTCGGGCAGCCAAGCCGGCATGAGAGGGTGGATTTAAAGGTGAAGAATAATGTAGAGCACACCTTTATATGGATCCGATCATCGTGCGGTATTTACAAAGTAGCCGTCACGTTTCTTGCCGGTCGGTCCATTGGTTGGTCGGTTGGTACCGGTTCGTGTTAGCAACTTTGTTGTAATCGAAAAGTCACGGTCACGAAAATTTGCTCACAGTCGGAAGCTTTGATTGGAAGCTCTGTGAATTGTTTTGGGATTATTTTTGCCGCAAATGTTTCCTAATACGAGGATAAATATATTTGGCGGAAAGTGGTCAGTGGAAACTGATTAGCACTGATTAATTCAATGGAATTATTCAAATTTTTATTGAGATTAATTTGCTAAGCAATCAAGTGAGAAGGCATTTCCAGATGAGGACGAATTATACGGTCACTATTAATAGAACGCTGTGCATCGTGAAGTATGGAACGCTGCAGAAACAAATCAAAAACATCATCTGGACACGTTCGGATGGCATGACCACTGAACAAGATTATCAGCGTAGTGAGATTATTTGATAATCCTTTTGCGAAGGGTAATGCCCATAGTTAGAACTCGCCCACTGTTTTTTTTTTTTTTCTAAATAACGCATTGATTGGCATTGGTTTTGAAATCTGCTGATATGGTAAATTGGAACGAGAATAATTTTACTACAATTACAGTTTCAAAATTTCTGCCGTCTCATTTGAATCAGCTTACGTCATCATAACGCGTAGGTAGTTCACACAGAAACCAAGCACCAAGCGTCTCCATTGCGCTTTACTGTGGCGAAAGCAGCGAGCGTGTCTCGTACTGACATTGCTTGTTTCTCAATTGACTGCTAACTAGCTCATAAGTGGTTATATACATTTTCCTAAATTGTCTTATTACTACCCATAATGTCAAATTAGAGACTCAGCACACTAACAAGACGGTAAGATATTCTTCAAACTTTGAGACTTTACTTTGAATAATAAATAGAAATTCATAATGTACTAATTATTGTGTGCTTCATAACCGTGTGGTTAGCGGCGTCAAACGTTAAGCCGTATACGCTACGGAGTGTGGGTTCAATTCCGGGGCAAAAATAAAAAAAAATCGTCAAATATATATTTTTTTTCACGAGGATTCGTGATCCCGAAAATTTAACCAATGTTCCCTTTTCACACATTTTTTTTTTTTCAGAAAAGCGAACAATCCCGAGCAGAAGCGAAGTTCTGGCCATCAAATCGAGATATTAACTTTGATTAACATAACAGATAAAAGACCAAAAGTTGTTTAGTAAGTTAAGGACTATTATTGTTCGAGCTAGTTGATTCAAAATTTTGCCACTAGGCGGTGCTAGTGAGCCTAAAACATTTGTTTTGAAAATATCTCAGGAGCCTGATCACTTAGAAAGATGGAGTCTTTCGGCAGAAATGTTCAGTAGCTCAAATTATTTCTTAGTTTGATTCTTAAAGTTCGAGATTTTTTTAAAATAATGATAGTCTCTGAGCTTCTAAACAACTTTGCCGAAGGTGCCTTCTAAAAAGTCAAGATCCTGCAGTATCAACCAAAACAACAATTTCAAGCTTATAAGCGCCGCCTGGTGGCAAAATATCCTAATTCTTGGCTTAATAATGATAGCCCTTGCGCTACTGACCCTACTTTGCCGAAGACACCATCTTTCTAAGTGATCAGGCTCCTGAGATATCTGCAAACAAAAGTTTCATGCTCACTAGCGCCGCCTAGTGGCAAATTTTTGAATCAACTAGCTCGAAAATAATAGTCCTTAACTTACTAAACAACTTTGCTGAAGACGCCATCCTTCTAGATGGTCAGGACCCTGAAATATCTGCAAAACAAAAGTAAAACTTCCATGCTCACTAGCGGTCAAATTCCGAATTAAATGAGGTACCATCAGATAGCGCTTCACCTCCAGAACAATTTTACTGGAAGACCCCAGGTTTCTATATTATTTGGATTTTGAGATATACCGATTGCAAACTGTGGTTTTACTCGAACCGTATATAATGCGTTCATTATTATGCGACTTCCATGTACATTTGTTGATTTTACCGTATTATAAAGGGTCATACTGTAAATAAAACTATCGAGTATTGTTCTTAAGAAATTCCTTGAGGAATACATTTTGGTTTAGTGTCCGATAGATATCTTCGTTGCAAAATGATAACATATAAATCACAACTGTTGTACAAAGTACAACAGCGCGACAGCCCGAAGGTTAAATAAAGAAGCAGCAAAACAATCACTTTCTGACTTACTTTTTCCTTCCACTGCTTAACATGACAGGCATGAATAAATCGCTTGAAAAGTCCTGCATGCCCGTGAGTATGCTCTGTCGGTGGAACACACAACATTTTGCATATAGTTCTGTTACTTCACACTACAATAGTCTTCCCTTTTCTTCACTCTTTCAAACGAGTCTTATGTAACTATACGAAGCACTTTATTCCCATTGATTCAAATCACTGATTCCGTTCACAACCATGTCAGACGCATAATCCCGCCGGCATTCGACACAATAACACATATCCTCCGCGACAATTGTCAGGAAAAGGCAACTGTTTCCCGAATAACGTCCTTATCACGCGAGAGTTATTTGGAGAATGAGCCTCTCACACACTCGACAAAGTTCAACCCTCTACAGCTGGTTCGAGCGCGCCTTCTACCAACACAACTTTGCTACTCCTACAATCTCAACCAGCACTTTCAACTTTTGAACGATGCGCCGTAATAGTTCAATTAAGATGGTCAATCCTCAGCTCAGTATCACATCTCAGGAGACTTCCTTTTGGATAGCTTTTCACAACCGTTGTGAGAGTGGCCGGCATCTGGAGAAGCGCTTTTATAATATCATCCCTTGTTGACCAGTGCAAACGAACTGCTTCAACTGTAAGATACTAGGCATATCGCTGAATGAGTGGAAACGTTATCTGAACGTTATCAAGCGACAACGAGAGGGGTGTTTATCATTCTTGTTGTGGACCACTTATCGGCTCGCGAAAATGTGCGATTGTCACCTATCGTTTCTGTGACGACACCGGACAATTAGCATCTCGGAGGAGATTGCTGTGAACCGGATGAAGCTGGGAGGCAAACAGCACCAAATCGAGCTAGCCATAATCGGTACTGAGAAAAACAGATAGATTAACGATTAATTATTGAATAATTTGGTAGGCGTGCCCCACTCAAGCGTAATATCAAGTCGTGTGTTACGACTGTATGTTATTTAGAACAGGTTGAGCGACAACATTGTTTGATAATAACTTTTTCAGAAAGTTTACTGATGGAGGAAAGCAAACTGATTGGATGATAACTAGAAACTTTGGCAGCATTTTCGTCCGGTTCCAAAATAGGTACAACCTTGGCATTTTCCATTTGTCAGGAATATAAGCCAACTGAAAACATTTGTTATATATATCAACCAAAAATGATGAGCTATTCACTGGAAGTTTTGTTTATCAGGATATCATAAATTTCATCATCATCGTCAGTTTTCATTTTCCAATGCCGGAATTGGTTCTTAGTTTTTTTTTTCAATATTTTAGATTACCCGGATAATTTTAGAGTCAAGGTCCAATTGAGAAATTGTGTTTCCAAAATATTTGTTTCTCAATTGAGGAAAACGTTTTTCTCAACCAAGGATGATATTATGCGGCAAAGAATCGAGTATTGTGACGTCAAGTTGTAGATCCAGTGGTATCTGTTTAGTAGAGAACCTTCCTGACAGAGTTCAGTACAGTAAATTGTGGGCGTAGCAGAGTATGCTAAGTGCCCGTCTTATCATCAGTAAACAGTAATCCCAATTGACATAACGTATCATATCTTTCAAGTTGCACGTGCCAGATTACTATCGAAGTTTTAATCGTTGCGAATTTAGGTAGCTGCAGCCATAAACAATTGTGAAAACAACGGGACCACCTCCAGATCTGAACATTTTCAAACCACTCTAGAAAAGTAAAAATTTTAGGCTTTGTATGAATTTTGTTCAAGGACTTTCTTTATCGAGTCAAAGTCAAACGATGCCAATGCGTTGCTGTCAGTGATTTCTACAAGAGTATAAAATAGGTGGAGCATACCGAAACAGTGCTGGAAAAGATCGCATCACGAAGCAGCTCACGAGTGTATACCAACGGATAACAAACATCACAGACTCGCGAACAGGCTAGGTGTGAGTAAGTCCGCACCCGCCTGCCCGGGAGAACATGTCAAAAGAAGAAGCAACAAGCTTGGGAACGTTTACTCGCGAGTAATCGAGCAAGTTGTGATTTATTATGGTCCTGACAGACAAATTAATTGCATAACCATCAAGTCGGTAGTAAACTACTAGTTTGTAGTCAAAAACCCTTGGAAACCATAAATCTTGGAGGGGAAGCAGCTTTTTCCCCAAAAACACAATTTGACTCTGAACAGCTACGAACACGTTCGCGAATCATTTTTAGCTTCAGTTACTCTGGAGCACGACGGATGCGAGTAAACCAGCGCTCTGACGCTCGGGAGCGTTTGGTTTTGTTTTTGTTCCAGTTCAGCAGGAATATTTGCTACTTTCCATCACTGTTCCGAAAAGGTTTACACAGGATATCCTAGTGAAGTATCCAAAAAGTTCACAAACAGTTTCTACTATGCTCTTTACAAAGATTTTAAAATAATGTTTCACATGAGTTTCCTTAAAAGTCTTAAGGAAAATTCTTCACGTAAGACTTCACATACGTCTTCACAAAAGTCATTACGGAAGTGTCCATAGAAGATTCGATAAAAGGTGCCAAAGACACACGGGAAAAAAACCGGAGAGAGGAGAGTAATTATTTCGAGAGGGTTATGAAGTCATCAAATCATGAATCATTTTATCGTAATGCCAGCTGTACGTTACGATTTTAATTTTAGCGAAGAAAAGAGTCGATTTTTTTTTATAAAATCATGAGTTCTGCATGGGGTCATTCATAAACCATCAATTAAGGGGGAGAAATAGTTGGCCAAATGAGCACGAAATGACACGTTACGCTGGGGGGGGGGAGGGGTATGTTTGGTCGAGGTGTGGCGAAGGTCAAGTCGCGAACATAACCGCAACAAACATAACAGTTCGCGGGGGATATTTCGCCATTGCAAATTAATAGTTTGATTGATCCCATTGTAAAGATTATTGTATTCGAACATTTTGAAACGGAAATAAGTATAAAATGTGGTGAGAATGTTTGCGGAAAGCCCGCCAATTTGTTAATTTAGTGTATAACCGTCTGCAAGTTGTCCTACAAGTGGAATATGTGCGATAAGTGAAATGAATATAGAATTTAACTTGTGTTACCATCTCCCTAGCTGCAGTAAATTCGGTTACCTGTTGTCCTAAAAATCAATACCCGTTTTGTCTCAACTTACGAACAGACTCATATTCCGAACACTCGGTTTTTGTATGACGATTTGGTTACCAGGAAATGGAAGTCAATTGCAAGTCAATTTAAACGTTTTCCAATCTATTGTATTGTAATCTATATGTATTGTATTGGAGTAGTGATGATTCTCTAGTTCAAGACCAGTAGAACAAGCTTAGATGAATTTATTTGAGAAATTATCCATTTTAATATTATTCATTTGTGCTGTTCGGAATATGAATCAAGGTGTTCGGAATATAAGACAGAGTGAATACAGTGTTCGACATTTGAATCAAAATTTTGTTCTATACTTTTACGTAAAAACAATACTAAACAAGTTTAAATATACAATTTAATCAGCAAACAAATCAGCTAACAGTCAGACTTTGTGAAAAAAATAAAATTTTCACAAATATCAGCTAATTTGTGTCTACTAAGTGCATTTGAAATCACTGTTGGCCTTAAGTGTTCAGTATATGAGTCAAAACGGTACGTCCCAAATTAACGTTCCCGTTGGCTGTGATTGAAATAGTAGCTAGAAGTAGGATGAGAAATAATGGTTTCTGGTTAGTAGTAATAAACTCCCAATTCATGAACAGCACCTGCAACGTAAGTAGGGTAACTGCACCAGTATTCATCCGACCAAATTATTGAATCAACTAAACTTGGATGTTGTAAGAAGGAAACCACTTTTTTGTAAGTAAATCAATAGGGTGTTTTATGTATTTTGGGCAGAGCGTTACGCGTATATAATTTGGCCACTTCCATTTGATTTTGCCGTAAATGGCCAAATTATATACGCGTAACGGGCTTTCCAAAATACTTTGATCACACTAAGTAGTATGAAATTTATGGAAAATAATAAAACATATACATTTGCCTCTCCACATCTCGATATCGAAGGGACCATCGAGAAAGGGAGAGATCGAGAAAAAGAACACATTTTTGATGAATACTAGATTGAAAAACACTCCGTTGCCAAGAAAGTTATACACAAACAGACGTCATTTTGCGCTCCTAATTTGTTTTGAATCCCAAACTTTGGTCTAATAACCTTCGATATTGGTCGTATTGACATACGGTGAGAAAATTGAGAACGAAAAATCAACAGAAACACATCGAGATATGGAGATATCGAGATAAGGAGGATATTGAGATATGGAGAGTGAAAATGTATGCAGGCTGAAGGGACTTATGAAATCATCGACATAGGCAGAGATATCGAGATGTAGAACATCGATGATACGACTGTATTGCAGTTGAGCGTTGCTAAAAACCAATCAGCTGCTTCATTATTTTTTTTTTTTTTGGTTTCCCTTCGGTAACATCCTCAAATATATGCCCCAAATATGGCTTCCGATTTCGTCAACCAACGCGACCTTGATTTCACGAAAACTCCGTGCGAATGATCGGTTGTGATGGTTGTTCTGGGTGGTTCCATCCCCGTTGTGTCAATGTGGTGGTCGAATAAGTTGTTCTGCCAAATGCAAACTGCCAGGTGAAAGCTGAGGAGTACCGAAAGCAACGAGAAGTCAGGAAGTAGCAGTGCAGCCGCAAGGAAGTCGACGAGTCGGACAAATCCAGCGTTCAACTCCCGCTTAGGCGCATCTAGCGTTAAAGCAAAGGTCCGAGCGCTAGAGGAACGTATAATGCGGCAGTATGAGGAGATGGAAGCGGAGCTACAGCTGCGGAAAAGAGAAAGGCAGATGCGGCGCGCATTGTAGCGAAAGAAGATGAAGTTGGAGCTGCAGATGCGTGCCGAAGAAGAAGAGGAGCATAAGGCTTGGCAAGCGGAAACGCTCCGAAAGAAGTTGGAACAGATCGAGCGGATGAAGGCGAATCTGGCTTCGTTCGAGAAGAAGATGGCGGCCATTGATAAGCAGTTGGTGGGAGTTCTCGATCTAATCCGATATTGACCCCATCGGGCGTCAAAACTCGGTGGCGACGGTCCTGCCAGCAAAATCAACGAAAGGATATTGAAGCTGAGCAAGGAGAACGTTTGCCGGTGCAAACGACAAGATGCTCCTGCACACGGGTCATACGGTTGGTAAATTGATGCTACCGCGTCAGAAGCTGGACTCGCCGCTGTTTACTGGCACATGCGAGGCTTGCCTATCGAGTCCTACGACGGACATCTGGAGTTGCTCATTGGAGCGAATAACATCCATTCGTTTGCTCAGATGGAGGCAAAGATAGGCACTATAATGGAGCCAATCCCGGTCCGAACTAACCTCGGATTGACGTTGTACGTGCCCAGGCAAAGCACCACGGTAGCAGCGGGGCAATTACCTTGGCTACCAAAAGAGAATCACCAACGATGATCTGCATGGGCTGCTGTAAAGCCACTACGCGTTGGAAGAGTCCGTCGTGGCCGATTCCCCAAGAGACAGCAGAGGAAAAATGTACCCGGGAAATATTGGGAGCGCACCATCAAACGCGCTTTGATGCCGAATTGCTGTGGAAACGGATGACCCACGATTCTCGGACCCAATGCCCTGTGGAGGATACAGCAACTGGAGAAAGCGACTCGAGAAAAACGAGAAGTTGCGGGGAAAACGTTTGCAGATATATCGACGAGTACCACCAAAAGCCACCGTGCAAGAGCTGAACGGCACTACCTCCGATAAGGTCTGGTACATCCCACTCAATGCCGTCCAATCCCGCGCCGGAAAACAAACAAATGCAGCGTTTCATATTTCGAAAACATTCAGAGGAGCCACTTAGTGTCTACGTCATGGACGTAGCGACTTTCGTGTCGATAAGCTCGCCCTGCTCGGCTCAATTCGTCGAAAATCGGAACGCTGAGAGTTCGCCTCACAATACCCAGAAGCATCGACAGCGATCATTCACCGACACTACGTCGACGACTACTTCGATAGCGTTGATACGGAAGAAAGAAGCTGTCAAGCGAGCTCAGGAGGTACTATTGATCCACCAAAAAGAAGAATTCGAGATCCAGAACTGGATGTTGAATTCACCAGAAGTTGTGCGGAGTCTGGAGGAGTATTTCAGCCATGACAAGCAAACATCGAATGAGAGAGTCTTGGGAGCCATCTGGGATCCGGACGTTGACCAGTTTGCCTTTTCAACGATACACGCGAGGATTTATTGCCGTACCTCTAGGACGGCAAACGTCCGACAAAAACGACTTGTCGCCAGCTACGTGATGGGATTTTTTGATCCGCTTGAACTGCTGTCGCCGTTTACCATCCACGGTAAAATCTTCATACAGTATCTGTGACGATCTGGGTGCGATTGGGACCAAGAATCGATCACGACTACTAGCAGCTGTGGAAACGGTGGACAGCCCCTGTTGCCGGTGGTTGAAGCTATCCGGCTTCCCCGTTGTTACATCGGTGGCGCTAAATCTACCCGAAGTTGATTCGCTGGAAGATCTTTACCGATACCAGCTAACATGGATACGACTGTGTGGCATACTTGCGAGCGGTTATCAACGGAGCCGACCCCAATGCTGGAACCATGAATTAAATTCATGAAAGCATGAGCACTACTCATGGCTCTGTCATTTATGGTTCCTATTTCTTATACGAAAAGTAGCAATTTCGTAGCGACTTTTACGTCCCGACGTGTAATTTTTTTTGGTTTTTTGTTGTCATGTAATTTTAAGAACAGATGTAATTTCGTGTCAAGAGTTTCGCTTCTTTCATGTGCATCTTAAAACACGTAAAATTAAATGACTTTTGTAAGAGTGCGGTTTTTAATAATCTCGAAGTTTGATGCCCATATATTATATGATTCCGGATATGTGCAAAATTGACCACTTCCCCAGGGCACCTCGAACCTTTTATAGAGTGATCATGGCAGCCAGTGTTTCTGGGAGTCCTTCCGTAAGAACCAGCTTAAAACATTTTGATGTTTGATACCCATATTGAGATTGTCCGCACATGTTCATTTCCCCCAGACAGAGTTGCTCCCTGTCACTATCAAGCAGAGTTGGGAAAAGTTTCTGAGATTCACACTACAGTAGGCATGCGTAGCGAATCACAGTCACCGGAGCCGGTGAAACTCACGCGTATCGCTGCTGTAGGCAAAATGCCTGGAAAATAGAAAAACAGCCGTTGCTAAGGGCAACCCAAAACTACTGTAGAAAAATGTTCTATTTCCCGTTGCATTTCCCGCATTTGCAGCCTTCAATGACACTCCTGATTTAGAAATTCATTTTTGCAATTTCTCATCGTAATAGGCTGTTTTTCATCGCGCCAATCTGTCATGAAACGGCCTACTTTCCTGCACTGAAGTATGCAGTGCGGGAATAGTCATTACGCAACTGAAACCAGTGCTGTAATGATTCATTACGCAACGCTTTATCGTTACGCAACTGTTTTGAGTTGCGTAATGAATCATAACACAACATTTTTTCAGAAATTGTAAAATAATGGTGAATCCATTCCGATACAATTTCTGATACTCTCAAGTGGTCTTCTAAGACATTGCAAAAAATGTTGTACGTAACTCGTAGCAGAACTCGATTTTTACAGCACTCGTCGTAATTATCCAGCAGATTTACGACTCGTGCTGTAAAAATCATCATTTGCAACTTGTTCCGTAAACTACTAGTACCCAACATAGGCTACTTGATGAGATTCACAATTTCGAACTATTGTATTAGGAGAGCCACGTGATTTTCGCAAAAACTCAAGCCTACTACCATTACCATTCCCAGCACTGCTCTGAAGCTTCAAATTAGCTGATTTCGACTGGCCGACTGCGATACAACTCAGATCATTCTGTATACCATCAACATCATGCTGGTTATTCCATCACCAGTGCACTGATGGTGATAGAATGTGGATATCACTGGCATATTAAGTTAAGCCTTAAATTAAGCCTTAAATTAAGCTAAAAAAAGGAAATTGATCAGTCCTATATTTTTGACAGTGCTTTGGATGGATGGCAACTACCGTTTTGATTCGAATTCCAGACAGCTTCAAATTCCGGACACTCTACTTTGTATGGAAAAGATTTCACTCGAAATGTTTCGTAATTTGCTGTGAAAAAGTTCCCAATTTAAAAGATGATTTTAATAAACATTTTCTATAGCAAGCCATGGAAATTTACAATGCTTAACTCGTTTGACGTCTTTCTAGTGGTTTAGTGCTTTTAACTAATGATTCAACTATTCTAATAGTATTTTTCAAGAGCTGTCCGGAATTCGAATCAAAGTGTCCGGAATATGAAGCAAAAGTTTGGTTGTGTCCGGAATCAACATCATTTTTTTTTAAGAATTCAATATGTGAAATCCGAATCTTTACCCAGCATTTGAAATTTAAGTGTTTCAGAGGCTCGATTACGATAAGGTTCCATACAGAACGATTCAATTTATATGTGTTTCGATTAGTTGTAGTTTACTGAAGCCTTAAGTGTCCGTAATATGAATCAAAACGGTATTTGTTGGTCACTGAAAAACATTAATAGCTTGGATAATTACCACGCGATCACTCATTCTGCAGTGATTATGATCTAGAGGGTGGTGCCGCTTCACTACTGTTGGTTGTCAAATCAAAATGATATTGATAGTTCGATAGTAATATTGATAGTTTTAGGACATCAGCCATCAGTTGATATGACTGATATTCTGCAACTCAGCCCCCAGAGCACCCGGATCCTACTTTAGAGTTATAAGTGCATCTAATGGTTTTGAATACTTTCAAGATACCATCATCTTGAAGTTTGATGCTCATTTGTATATAATTTCCGATAATATATACATGATTGGAATTCATTCATTTTGCAACTGGTTCTACGCGAATAGAAATCAGAATCCAAAATCAAGATTATGATTCATGATATCATGATGACGGAGTGTTTCCATCTTATGAAAATATACCATGGTTTGAACTCATGGTATCATGAGTCAAATTCCCGTAACGCAACACATAAAAATAAATGAAAAATGCCAGAACGAGATTCAAACCAAAAACCTACTAATTGAGAACCACGTACTCTATCACACTACAAACTTGTCATATTGAATTATGAGCGATCAATACAAAAGAGTTGAAGCAATGCGCACCATTTGGTGTTGTCACGCTTCTGATGAACCATGGTTATGACTCCAGGGACCATGATTTGTGGTCCTGATATCCTGACCCAATCAATTTATGAATTTTATGACTTGTAAATCATTGTAAAAATTGAAAACATTTATAGCGACAACTTCAAACCACACAAAATAAGAAGCGACAGAAAAAATGTGATTTGGCCATAACCTCAGCAAATTCGAAACATCTTCGGTGTCCGAAAGCTAGTACGTATGACCAAGAAAACTACTTATACTAGACCGAATTTGTTTTAGAATGCTGTCAGATGCATCCATTTTTCAAAAAGTTATAATAATTTGAATTTCAACAAGATTTTTTATATCTCCTGCTTTTATCCTGTTACCCATCTTGCCCCTCGATACCCTACTTTCATTAAAAAAAAATAACTTAAACAGCATAGGCAGCTTTATCATATATACTACACACCTAAAGTCTGGAGTCGTTGTAATACTGAGTATGACATTACTTTAAAATGACGAATTGCCAAGGGGGAAATGACACTATAACATAAGATTTCCTTACGATAATTCCAAAAATAATGTTGATTTGACACTTAAACATACCGAAATAATAATTTAACTAGTGCGGAAAGATATTAATAACTGGACAAAATAAATTACGAATTGGTCATTTCCCATACAAAATATTCAAGTTTGAAGACATGTATCTCGGCTGCCTGAAATTACAACCACAGTCTGTAAGCAACTAACCTCAAATTTTTTGAGCTGGGAATTCGAAACTTTTCATAAACAAACTTTAAAGATATTGCAAATTTACAATTTTGACAAAAGGGATAGGATGTTGAATAAAAAATAATTCTGAAGTGGAAGAAACAAGCGCAATGTGCTCTGCATATTTCCATTACAGGTTTTTGCAAAATGGGAGATTTCTAATATCTCAAATGTTTATATTTCAAAGATTGTGATTTTTAAGTGCAGTAAACTTCATGTTATTTCTGATCGGAGGTGAAAATTTCGCTGCAATCGGATTACTAGAATACGAAATCCAGCCCTGCAAACTTGACCACATTGTGTGAAAAATGACCAATATTCTGTCCAGTACTGTAATATTTTCATTGGGTGGTATGAATAAAAATCGCTTAACTTTACTACATGTAGCATCCACTCAAAAACAAAATCTTCAAAGTTTACTACACTTTTGGTAAGAAAAAAAAAACCTTTCGAATGTGTAGTAAATACTACTTTCGAACATGAGCAGTGGCTGATGCTGCACGTTAAAAAACATGCATTCAGAGTGCAGAAGAATGCTACACGTTAAGAAAAAATCTTTTAGAGTGCTGCGTTAAATCAATAAAATCATGCAAATTAAGGGAACGCCAAATTTATCGCTCATTTAGACGACAAATCTTGTGAAAATATGAATATTACTACATTCCCGCTATACATCGCGTAATCGAGCATGGACGCAAATTCATGAAGATTGTGTTATTTTACACGTTTTGTAGTGTATGTGCATGTGAATTTTATGATGATTTGACATCAACGATTTTTCTGAGAATTTTGAAATTTTAGCTATAAATCTGTATCCCATGAAGAGATCTTGAGATTACAGCAACATAGAATTATAGAATTACTGGATTTTTTCAGATTCAAAAATTCGAAAATCTCATAGATTCTTACAAAAACCTAACATACCTTCTCAAAGATACCAAAACAATTTCAAAAGATCAATAATCGAGTCAAATACCAATATTTTTTATATATTTACAAGAATCCCAGACCAATTATAACAAATCTAGAATGTCCAACGGAATCCCAGAATTTCTTCACAAAGGAAATCCGAGAATCTTGGGTATCACAAGTCTCATGAAAAGTTCAGTATTACTTTGTAAATACCTAAATTCCCACAGACATCCAAGAATTCCTAAGAAAGAACATAATTATCGTAATGCCATTTTTTTTACGGGAATCTCAAAATACCTTCCGAAACATCAATTCATTACATTATTTTCCCATGACATTTACTCAAATTTCAGTTATTCCATTCAATTCAACAATCTCAAAACATGGATAGAAACCTCTGAAGCTGACTACCAGTAGCTTTGTAGTAAATGCTGCTTTTATTCATGCCAACGAGTTGTTTGTAGTATGTTGGAAAGGTGTAATGAAGTAAAATGACACAAACATATTCCACTCGTGTTCCACATAAAGCATCTACTACCGAGAATGTAGTAATTTTAACATTACTACATTATACTCATACCGCCCATAGTTAAATAATTGCAAAGCCGCAACACGGCAACATGCATTTCAACCATAATCGAAGTAAAATTTTTTATTAAGTTTTATTAACTTACATGTTAACAGAAAGTCTGTATTCGATTTCCAAAAATATATTCAATTCTTCAAACAAAATACTACACTTCTGTCTACCGCAATGGCACACTCTTGAATATTAATCATCAAGAGAAGTATTACGATAGGATCATAAAGCCGAACAATCATCGAAATAAATTATCAAGGCCGTCCGCATGATATGAATCACAGGCCTAATAAACGGAATGTTTTACTATCTGCTGAGATCAAACAACAGTTGTTCTTATCAATAACGCATGTTTGATACATATTTACGGTAAACGGAGACTTGGTCTAGCTCCTTAGTTTATTATCTTCTTTTTTAAACTTTCTAAATGAGACTGAGTCGGTTTTTGAGTTTAGTGGATTTTGATAATTATTCAAAACTTTTGCAATGGTGAGAAAACTTGTTTGTTCTTGTAGTATTGAAATCAACATCAAACTATCCTTAACCTTTTCAGCGATTATTGGTTGAAGGAAAAGCATATTTACCTAAATTTGAAATAGACTTTTGTTTTTTTTTTTCATTATTTCGAAAAAAAACAACAAAGAATTTTATGAAGCATGTCACTTTGCGACGAAATAAAAATCAATTACCTCGCCAGTCAAACATATACACAATTTCTGAAGGTAACGCACCTTATCTCGGCCACTGCAGAGCTCTCTGTTGGACCAAACTCGTTCTTTCTGTTTCGAACCGGACAATTTGTCCCGAAATAGAGTACATAGGTACTATGCTGCAGGAAGATACCGAAGAAATTGGTCCCCGATGCGAAACGTGATCATAAATATTTTGACAGGGGCCCGATCTAATTTAATTGCTACTTTATCTTATCATTTAAATTGACACGTGTGAATTGCTGGAACGTAGATGGAAAATAGCGATAAGGATGCTAAACTTAGAGGTAGTTTTGGATTGATGATCTGATTCGCTGTGTATTTCGCGTAATTGATGGTTTTAATGGAAACAATTTCAATTTTCAATCGTATTGAAAACATGTATTACCTATCATATGACTAATACAGGGCTCTACAATATCATCATACTTGTACGCAGGGTGAACTAAAGCGCTGTTAGGTGTAATTTTGGATTTATCACGAGGAGTACCGAAAAACTCACTTGAAGAATCAGTAATTACTTTAATTTCGAGTCCATGGCTTGCGACAAATCAACTTCATGATTTAGCAAACCAAGTCCAAATAAAAATAGTTCGACCATTTTTGGATGACTTGGCCATATGCTGGGTCGGTCCGAATACCGGTTCACTGGTGGAAGTGGCCATTATATTGGTGAATCTGAAACCTGGCTTGCGACATATCAATTTTCATTAATTTGCAAATTAGGTCTACAGGTGGTTCAAATGTATTTGCATGACTTGACCACATGTCGGATTGTTCTGAATTCCCGGTTTCTTGGGGAATATGGCCTCTAAACTGTCGGTTCTGAAACCTAGCTGGCAACATCAAACTTCATAAATTCACAAATCAAGGCTAAAGAAGGGTAATTCAAAGGTTCCTGGATGACTTGATAACATGCCAGGTTGTTTTGGATACCCTGTTTTCAGAGGAAGTAGCCATTATATTGGCGGTCTTAAGACCTATCTTGTGACATATCAAACTTGATGAAGTCAAAAAGAAGTCAAAGTCAAGTCAAAAGAAGAATATGATGACCTGGCCA
The DNA here is from genome assembly GCF_002204515.2 of Aedes aegypti. NCBI lineage: Eukaryota > Metazoa > Arthropoda > Insecta > Diptera > Culicidae > Aedes > Aedes aegypti. Next base: position 23,299 of record NW_018734535.1, read on the forward strand.
CATACTGGGTTATTCCGCATAGTTGGCTCTTCGGTGCAAGTTGCAGATATGTTGGTGGTTCTAAATCTTAATTTGCGATGTATCAAAAATATCATGATATGTATTGCAAACAAAGTCCAAAGACATGTCAAATCGATTTGTGTCGTGAATTTTGAGTTAAATATTTACTCGGCAGAATAACCTTGAATTTGCAGATGAGTTCCTGTCAAGCAGCTGGAAGAGTAGATTTAGGAATTCATTATATCTTAAAAACTCTCTTACTTACTCATCCACTCTTTCTTTCACTAACTCATACATTTTCTCACTATCACACATACAGAAAACTTGGATTTCCATCCCAAACTATAAAATCGTTTTTTTTTTCACTTCCCCACACGTGGCTCCGTTTGGCACATGTCACTTGAGCCTTCATTAGGTGCCTTAACATAGTCTCGATGATATACGTCCTCTACATTCGGTACAATCTATACGTAAGAACGGTCATCCACAGCAGTATGCTTAGCAAATAATTGGTCACTACTCTCAGTGGGACTGTTATACGTAGAAATTCACCAAAAAACCCGTATTTCTAGGCATAACAGTCCCACTTTGAATTTCGTAGCTAAATTTACTTTATTCCCATTATACAAACTCTTGGCTCTAATAAACACGCTATTCTTTATACTATTGTAAAGATTTGAATTCAATTAACCACACACCTGGTCAATACGAGGCCTAAATGTGTTAAAATCTTTAAACGCGTTTTTCTCGATTGCATATTTTGGAACATGGGACAATTATGCGTATAACGGCAGTATATGTGTATAACAATTATTATCAACAAAGTTTATAATACTTTCGATGTTCAAAAGTTATTTTTTTGATGGTTTCAAAAAGTATTGTATTTTGCCATATAAGAGAAATGAAGAATTTTTTATGGAGACTGCAAGCATATTGTAAAAACCGATTTGATCCTAATTTAATCGTGCGATTTCAACCAAATTATATCTGAATTGAAACTTCAAGTCATATATTGCATGTTTGGTGTATTAGATCACAAAAAAGGTCGAAAATTATACTTTAATTTTCATGTAAACATCAATCAAAACAGTATTTTATACAACTTTGGCGACCTTAGCTACAGACGTGCTGGAACATTTCTGAGAACGGCATCATATACAGCAACCCCAAATCTACTAGAGACACATAATTTGATCCCTGAGACAAGCAAAAGTGTCTTTTTTGTTGCGCTGTGTAGTTTACTATTGTAAGAAAATGAAACCAAATGAGAAGTAAATAGCTCAATAATATTTCGCAAACATCGATTGTTTGAGATTCCTACTCCCTGGGAAATGCGACCCCATACCTCGGCCTGTGTGATAGTGGGCACGTAGCGAAGAA
>NW_018734536.1:0-31089 GCF_002204515.2 Aedes aegypti
GGCACGATAAACAATCCCCGAACTTCCTATAGCAATAGTGTCCCCAGGTTTGGGGCTTGTTTGAAGAGGTTTTATCATGCACTGCTATCCCCCCGATCTGATCAAAGTTGTAGCAGTATACGATAAACAGTCTCTCATAATGTGCTGCATATTATGATAGCTACAGAGAGCGATACGTGAGAGATTCTCTCAATCAATTTTCTCAGGATTCAATCCCTGCTTTACAATAATTATTCCACAAATGTTTCACAAGGAATGCCTCAAGGAAACCCTGCAGAATTTTATCCAGGTATGCAATTGTTTATTGTTCATAAATTATCTTAGGAAGTCATCTAGAAAACCTTCCTGACTTTTTAAAGAGATTTTTTTGGAAATCCTATCAAGTGTTCATTTTACGGATTTTTCTGGGACTTCTCCAATAATGTCTAAAAATGTCTTAACAATTTCCTAAAAATCCAGGATAAATTCTTGAGAACTTCTTGACAAATTTTTTTAGAGCTCTCTCAAGTAATCATGGGAAGTAATTTCTAAAGGTATCATTAGAAAAAATGTTGGTTGAAATCTTGCAAACTGAACGACAATTCTGAAGGAAATCCTCAGAATCAGTGCCAGACATCTCTGGAGAAATTATTGCTTGAGTTTTTGAAAATGTCTTAAACAGATATCTTGGATGAAATCCTGGTGAAATTGATTAAAAAACCACTGAATGCACTCCAGGATTTCATTGAGAAATTTATCTTAAAAAAGGTTATTAAAGAATCAACAAAATAATTCTTTGAGCAAATACTCGCATTAGCTACTGATGAAATTCCTGAAAAGAAAAAAAACTTGAAAAAAAAATACTGTAATCCGAGCAGTAATACTTGAAATTCCTAAAATAAAAAATATAGTCATAGAAAAATATTTGGTCAGGTTTTCTAAAATATTCTCTTTTTCGGTCTCTTTTTGGTCTCTATTTTCAAAGTATAAGATTTGTAAAATTCCTACTTTAAAGGCACTCAGACACTACCAGCCATGATATTAACATGTCCTGAATAAAACTAGAAACATACTTCTTTAATATACCAAGCAATAGTAACTAATGAATATTTTATGAATCGAACATACTAAACAAATGTTAAATGTATAAGAAACAAATAGAAATCGGGCACATAATGTAATTATAATGTTCTACAAATGTTTGATGTCAAATAAAAAAAAACACGAGGCATTTTGGTTTGCATAAGAACTAGACAAGCAATAAAAACAATACATTGCGTATCATTGTGGTGTTACCTGAATTTCTTATGGGGAAGCATATTGCAGTAATCGTATTTACTGCAATCACAAGAAACAAAGGCAACTAACATTGAAAAAGTAGTTTTTCAAATTTGGTTATTATGTGAAAGTTGGAAGATTCAACATAATTATTGCAGAAGCTTCACCATACTTGGAGTTATAAACACTGCTACAATAATAAGCATACTGCAATAATGAGATCGGTTATTATAAAAAAAAAAAATCGGGTTCCTGCTAAACAAAATTGACAGCGATCTCCTTTTTCAAGTTCAAGAAGATGAAACAGAATCAAATACAAAACCACAATACCCGTTCTTTGCATGCTTGTTTGTCTTCCTATCGTATCGAATTACTTTGATTGATCATCAATGACTGCGACGTCGATTCTTGATGGCTAGAAATTTATCGTTATGCTTCAATTCTCACCTGTACATCCAAGGGAGCAGATAAGCAGTGGACAATGTTTGATGTTATATCTCCCAACCTGTAGTTTTGGAAGCCTTTGTTGCCAGTGATGAATCAAAAACTTTGATCATGTCTGTCTGTACCATTCCTGGATGAATACTCTGGAAAGTTTCGAAGTGGCACAATTAATTTTATTTGTTTGAACATCAAATTTCAACTTACGGTTAGCCTGACGGGCAATTGAAAGTAGATAAGTTCCTTGCGCACAACTTCGGCTAAACCAGTTAACGCGAATTTTGAGGCCGGATAGGTGCCCAAACATCGGCACCGATACATCCGGTATACGTTTTCCCAGAATGCTATTGATAATGAAAATGTATCCTGGGCCACCTCGTTCTTTCATGTCCTTCACGGCTTCCCTGATGCATATGCAAGTTGCAACGACGTTTATATCGAAGGTATCGCGAAAATCCGTTGTGGCACTTTCTGAAATTACACCTTGAATTATTTACTGCAATCATATGAAATCATCACCAATCTAACGTGTCACGAAATTGCATAGAAAAATTCCAGCGTTGGAGATGAGAACGTCGACTCCACCCAATTCCTTTCGTATCCAGTCGAAAGTCTGTAGGATCTCTTCTTCATTGGCAACGTCACACTTTCGAGCGTGTATCTTTCCGCTTCCGCTCACCTTGGTGCTTAGGGATTCAACCAGTTCCACCCGCCTCGCCACACCGACTACAACCATACCAGCATTTGCCAGAACCAGGGCCGCGTCTTGTCCGATTCCAGAGCTGGCGCCGGTCACCAATGCCACCTTTCCGATCCATTTATTCATTTTGTTGTACGATGTGAACAGAACCGAGTCCGATATAATACTGAACCAAACTTAGAAGTGCTAGAGTAGATATAAATGTTACTGGCATGAATTAACTCAAGTTGACTTCATTCTTGATCGTGGTTTCCAATTACTTCGACCACCATGTGACTGAGAAGGCAGCTAAGGTGGACGAAAGAGGAAGCGGTGTTAACGGTGGTAGGATGCGTAGCCTTGTTATTTAGCTTGTTATGTATTTCTACGTTGTGGAGTTTCTATATGTGATCATGTAAATGTCATTAAGGACTTCAGGGTAATGTGGTAGAATCGGTAGTGGTAAGATTAAAATTATCATACAATATTTTTAGGAGAGCATTCTCGGGACGAATTTGTCAGAATGCAACATCAATCATTTATCGTTAGAAAATCGAAGAGTACTTAGAAATATTGTTGAACAAACAATTTCAACAATTTCCCGGAATATTTTTGAAGAAATTTCCCGACGAACCTGTTCTTGATCGTCAGAAAAACATCGTTCTTCTAGTTGCAGACTTAGCAGCTAGAAGAACGGCATTTGTTCTGACGATTTGGAAAATTTTTACAAACAATTCAGTATTTTTCTATTTCTTATTGTTCCGACACACCTGCGGTATCCGGAGAAAACGTGGACCGTACAATATCAACAAACTGATCCCTTCACTAACTGTATGACGTTGACTGTAGCCGCAAACAAATCTTACTGAGCATCCAAATAATCGGTAATCGGTATCGCGAGCTTTCATTTCACTGCCGTTTCCGAATCGACCTCATCTGGTCCTATTTTGCCACCTGCAACATCCAGAATTGCCAGCTTTTACAGCAGGTCTTGCAAACACTCCCCTGCCTGTTTGCTCAACAGCACGTCGCAACTAATCTGATTTTGTCTGAAATTGTCCTGAATTTGACCTGGAATTAAGCATAAGCATAAGCATAAGCATAGATGACCGTACAATTCGTAGTTGCTACTCCGTGATTGACCAGAACAATCGAAGTTGCACAGGGAATTAATGAATGGGGCTTGGGATTAGCTTACCATTCTTCAATGTGCACAAATCGAGAGCTCAAATTTAAAAGTCAATAACGGCGCCGGCCACGTCCTTACAATCATCGGGGAAGGGAAGGAATGTTAGTGTGACTACCGTTGTTACTAGAGACCGAGATCACCTCTGCATCTCCACGGTTGTCATGGAGAGGATATTGGGTTAGTAGGATAAGGTAAAGATCTGGGAGTCACCAATGTTTGGTGATGCGAGCCATGATATAATCACGCCTAACCGGATTCGCGAAATAATTCGATAATCGCATTAAACGCCGAACAAGTGTTTCGTCACCCGCCCACGCAAGAGCAAGCGACGCGATCAATAGATCAAACACTACTAGCGATCCGCGGCGCTTTTTCATTTCTCTGAGCGAACGACGCGCGACAAGTTTGATCCTGCCCCCATCGCCCGCCCCCGCAGGAGCAAGCGTCAAGGTCGAAGGATCAAACACTACTTACGAAACCGATCACTTTTTCACCGCTTCACTACCGACGCGCGACATGTTTGATCCTGCCCTCATCACCCGCCCCAGCAGGAGCAAGTGTCAAGGTCGAAGGATCAAACACTACTCTATTCAAAAGATGTTTTTATTAATGACGAAAACTGAAAATTACATGTATATATTTTAAATTATATGAAACAGGAATAATGCCGACACTTGTAGTGACGAACTATACATAGTTTGTTTGAAAATTACATATGAGTATTACTGTGCATTTTGTCTCGATATGGTACAAGTTTTAAAAAATACGTCAACATTCACAATGTCGAACAATTCAAAAGATAATTTTTAATAACGTATAAAAGAGACAAATATATGTATATTGAAATTGTATAAGAAAAAACATAATGCCGACACTTATAGTGACGAACCATACAAAGTTTGTTTTAAAATTACTTAAAAGTTACGCTTTCAAGAAAATATGTGTTATCACAAGAATGAAACGAACTCACCAGTTGGTAATCCATCCTCGACTGAACACAAAACTGATACTGACAGCAAAACTTCTTGGCGTCCCGAAAACAAACCGTCTTGCTTGTGCCTTCCAAATACCTACCCAGCAAGACGCTCCAAAACAGAAAAAAAAAATCTTAGGAGCGAAAACACGCGCGAAACCGTGAGCCAAATCTATCGGACGACGCAAAACCGAACTGTCCTGCTGGGCTTCACGAAGCACTACCCAGCAAGACGCTTGAAAACAGGAAAAAAAAAATCTCCGGCGACGAAAACATGCGCGAAACCGTGAGCCAAATTTATCGGACGACGCAAAACTGAACTGTCCTGCTTGGGCTTTACGAAGCACTACCCAGCAAGACGCTTGAAAACAGGAAAAAAAAAAAATCTCCGGCGACGAAAACATGCGCGAAACCGTGAGCCAAATCTATCGGACGACGCAAAACCGAACTGTCCTGCTTGGGCTTCATGAAGCACTACCCAGCAAGACGCTTGAAAACAGGAAAAAAAAAAATCTCCGGCGACGAAAACATGCGCGAAACCGTGAGCCAAATTTATCGGACGACGCAAAACTGAACTGTCCTGCTTGGGCTTTACGAAGCACTACCCAGCAAGACGCTTGAAAACAGGAAAAAAAAAAATCTCCGGCGACGAAAACATGCGCGAAACCGTGAGCCAAATCTATCGGACGACGCAAAACCGAACTGTCCTGCTTGGGCTTCACGAAGCACTACCCAGCAAGACGCTTGAAAACAGGAAAAAAAAAAAAAAAAATCTCCGGCGACGAAAACATGCGCGAAACCGTGAGCCAAATTTATCGGACGACGCAAAACTCTGTCCTGAATTTGACCTGGAATTGTCTGAAAAGACCTTTAGAGAAGCACCTCGCCGGTTGAAGAATCGCCTAAAGGTAATACTGCATGACTTGGTGGTCAGACTGTGTGCTCAGTGTGGATTTAGATAAGAGTGCCGTCAATGTCAAAATTGGAACAGCGGCGAACTGTCATTTCCATACAAATCCGCGTTCCAATCGAGTTTACAGGTACTCTAGTGCAGACGATGCAAACCATCTATCGGCTCAGCAGTAAAAGCCTGATCATTACTATCGTGACTGCCGATCGATACAGTACGGTCCACATCACAGCCATGCTGTGCCTCGCACGCGTTCGCCGCCTTTCGCATCCTTAGCCCACAGAACGGGTCTGGATAAAGTGATTTTTTATAAAACTCTAAATGTAAATGTTGTAAATACACGTTCATCACTTAAATAAAGACTGTTTAATGTGAACTAGTTTTGCCGTTTTTAAATATAAAACTACGTGGAAAGTGCTGGTGTCCATGCAACCTTTGCAACACAAATGACGGAAGATTGCAGTGATTTCCTACGTGAGTTTGTGTCGTCACTTCTACACCAGGCTATGAGTACGGCCAGCCTCTCTCCGGCGTCAATAGGAATGTTGATAGTAAGAGCCGAGCATGCGTTTTGTAGCAGACGCGACCCCACCATGGCAAGTTTTAATTCCTAATGCGGAATAGAGAGCGACCGAAGAGGTGCAATGTTTGTTTTTGCATCTATTAACTAGCATTGGTTCTCCCCCGTCGACTGTCATCCTAACATAAGGCTACACACGCACAGGCTGACACACTAGTGTCCGTGAAGACATGGATCTGAATATCGCTAAATTGCTGCGGCAAGAAGTTTTTGAAGAAACAGCGTTCACTTCGTTTATCCACTTCACAGCTCGTGTAACTGCTTCGCAATTGGTTCGTTCCAGTCTGTCCCTGTGCGCCCGATCTTCTGCATCAAAATTTAGCCACACACAACGAAGTGTGCGACAAATCCTAAGGGGTCATACAGTTTCATGACAATCCGCAGAATAGGTCGTTTTGTCGGAACTGCCCAACTGGTATCCAGGACCTCTTCAACTGCTCGCTGGCTGAACCTAAAGGTGTCTACTGATGGACTCCACATCACGCCCTGGACACGTTCGTATGTATGGTCTTTGTCCAGGAGTAGTGGTTTACTGGTCGATGAACTCGATACTCCTAGTTGGTCCAGTACTTCCTGCTCGTTAGTCACTATTATCCAGAATTGGAACCCAGCCGCAGCATGGATTAGTTGCACTTGTTCTCCTAGTGTTACTGCCTCTTCCACGGAGTCAACACTGTCGAGGAAATAAACTTCGTAATGGTTCTTTGTTACTGCTTTTACCGCCCTTGGATATTTACTGTTAACTAAATTCTGACGCATTCCAGTTTTTAATTAACTGCGCTGTGCGTTGAGAGCTTGTACCACCAAACATCTCAACGTTGATCACGTAGACTTGAACTTCGTCACTGATCCTCCACAGAAAACATTGCGACCATTTGTCTTCTTCGCGGATGAGAATCCGTAGAAACATTTCCCGGATATCAGATCATACGACTACTTTGCCCTGTCTGAATCGTAGCAGATCGTCCATTAGAGGTACGAGGATATCAGGCCCCTTAAGCAGCATATCGTTGAAACAGGCTCTTCCAGCTTTTGCAGACGCATCCTAAACCATACTGGTTTTATTTGGTTTCTTGGGATTGATCACTACACCCAGAGGCAAATGCCAAACTCGGTGGCGGTTCAGATTGGCGACATGTTCTAGCGATGCTTTACTGATGTATTGCTTTTGGTCATAACTGCCGATCTTTTCGTTCTCCATTCTTTGAAGCTCCGGATCTCTGGACAACCGCTTATCCAATCCCAAGAGCCTATTCATTGCCATCTTATAGCTCTCCGGAAACTGGACGTCATTATTGCGCCATAGCAAACCTGTCTCGATTCTTGCGAAAAACTTTTTCATAGAATCGTACATGCTCATTTCTCGTCGACGTGTAGGTTTAACTGTTCTACGGCTGTTTCGCTTCCAGAAATCATTCCTTAGAAGCACCAGCCAAAGTATTGACACTGGATCTCTCCTCCCTCCTTCACGATTCTTCAGACTGGTTATACGATGCACGTGCTCGATGTCAATTATCATTCCATGCTTTCCATCGATATATCTGCTGACTGGAAGACCCTGTAGATAACGACTGTGTGGTAATGCAGGCTCCGTCCCCACTCGTAAAAATGTGTAGGCACCATCCACCTGTGCTGACGAAAATTGCGATAAGACCACAACTACGCTTCCGTGATACAACTGAAGATGTCAACTACGACTTCAGCAAGGCCGATTTTTCCGGAATGAATAATTTTCTTGCGAATGTTGACTGGGACGAAGCCCTCCACGATTCTGAAGCTAATCTCGCTGCGTCGACCTTGTCTGGTATACTGCTGTACGCTATTGACCAGTTCGTTCCAGTCAAGCTCAGGCGCGATACGCCCAAGCCAGCGTGGTCGAATACCGGACTTAACCATCTGAAAAGAATGAAACAATCAGCTCTTCGGCGACATAGCAAGTACCGTACAGACTCTACGCGAGCAACATACATGGAAGTGAATGCCGAATACAAGAAACTCAATAATCGTCTGTTCAACTCTTTCCAAAATCGTTTGCAAAACCGCCTCAAAACTAACCCTAAAAGTTTCTGGCGTTATGTAAATGAGCAAAGAAAGGAGGTCGGATTGCCCTCTACGATGACCGATGGCCTGAACGAATTCAGTTCCACCATGGACATTGCAAATCTTTTTCGCACCCAGTTCAGCAACGTTTTCATCAATGAGCATCTCCACCCTCAAGACATAGCCAATGCCACCACAAATGTTCCTCGACTACCTGCATCAGTAGAGCAGTTCACTATCACTGACAACATGGTCATCTCGGCTGGAAAGGAACTGAAATCGTCTACTGGATTTGGCCCTGACGGCATACCTTCTCTAGTCCTCAAACGCTGTATGAATTCACTAGCATCGCCGCTGGCAAAATTATTCAACACATCTCTAAGCACTAACGTTTTCCCGGACTGCTGGAAACACTCCTATGTTTTTCCAGTGTTTAAAAAAGGATGTAGACAGAGCGTTTCGAATTATCGTGGAATTGCTGCACTGAGTTCAACATCTAAATTGTTTGAGTTAATTGTTCTTCGCAAACTAACTCAGAGCTACTCTCATTACATATCGTCAAATCAGCATGGCTTTATGTCTAGACGTTCAACGACAACCAATTTGACTTGCTTTACCTCATTCGTGATACGCCAAATAGAATCTGGTCACCAAGTAGACGCGATACACACCGATTTATCGGCAGCGTTTGATAAGATGAACCATCAAATTGCAATTGCGAAATTTGACAAACTGGGCTTGAATGACAACATGCTTCTCTGGCTGAAATCCTACCTGACTGGACGAAGCATGTCCGTCAAAATTGGCGAACATGTTTCAATGCCTTTCTCGGTCTGGTCTGGCGTACCTCAAGGCAGCCACCTCGGGCCTTTCTTGTTTTTGCTTTACATGAACGATGTCAACTTTATTCTGGACTGCCTAAAACTTTCTTACGCTGATGATATAAAGCTTTACTGCACAATCAATAAACCGCAAGATTCTGAGTTTTTTGCAACATCAGTTGGAAATATTCGCAGAATGGTGTAATATCAACAGGATGTCCCTAAATGTGTCCAAGTGCTCAGTGATTTCATTTGGCCGCAGACGCTCACTTCTACAGTTCAATTATGGTTTGGCTGGTGTCGAACTGCAACGTGTAACTACGGTGAAGGACTTAGGTGTTCTATTGGACACTAAGCTGACGTTTAAGGATCATGTTGCTTACATCGTCTCGAAAGCTTCTGCGCAGCTGGGTTTTCTGTTCCGCTTCAGCAAAAAGTTCACCGATGTATATTGCCTGAAAGCTTTATACTGCTCAATTGTACGCCCTATCCTGGAATACTCATCGGTTGTATGGTCACCATTCTACAGGAACGAGATTCAACGAATTGAGGCCGTTCAACGCAAATTCGTGCGCTTCGCCCTTCGCCGACTTAGGTGGAGAGATCCACTGAACTTGCCAAGCTATGAAAGTCGCTGCAAACTTATTGATCTGGACCTTCTTGAACCTAGACGCAATGTAGCAAAGGCGTGCTTCATCTCTGACCTTTTGCAAGGATCAATAGACAACCCTCTGCTGCTCAGTTTATTGGACATTAACACTCGTCGCCGAAATCTCCGGTTTCATCCATTCCTGAACATTCCTTCCGCCAGAACAAATTATGGCCTTCACGAACCAATGCGTAGTATGTCCCGTGTGTTTAATAGTTGTTATCATGTGTTTAATTTTAATGTATCGCGTGGAACAAATAAGTGTAATTTTAGACAATTTTTGTGTTAATTCATGTGGAATGTTTGTTTAGATTGTTTGGGCTTTTAGACTTAAGATCAATTGTCATTGGGGTGGGAACTTCACCTGTTGACTAAAGCAGTAAATAAATAAATAAATAAATTATATACACATTTTTCAACAACTTTCGAAAGATCGGTGTTTAAGGTTTGACTGGGAAGCTCAAACTCCGTACGTTGCTCATCTGGAATGTATTTTGTTTGTACACTATTCAAATGGAAGAAGCCAGCTGTCATTCTTCCAATGGAAACAGGGCAAGAGAGAGAATGTGTAAATGAAATGACAAATATGAGGTAATTGAAAACTCAAGATTCGAGCGATCACTCGAAGAAAGCTGCAGACGTGTTGCAATTTGAGGTCCTCTTTCATTTCACGGCTATGACACCTCCCCATTCAAAAACCCTTTAAAACAAGGTCAATGTTATTTTCAAATTACTTTGGTTCTGAAATCAATCCGTCAACGACAAGCAACACTATCTTATCGCCAACTACATGTTTTCCAAGCATCCACATCACAATAAAACCGCTGTAAATGCCAGCAAATATTGGTTCTAATTCACGTTCCGAAATAATAAATTGTTCTATACCGGAATCTGCAGAGGTGGGATTTGTTTCGCACCAACAGGAACAAATATTTTGTTCATTATTTTGTAATCATTTTAAAGTTTCTACGTATTACTTGCTAGCGGGAGTAAGCTGACGAGTTCAAGTGGAATGTGCTAAGCTTGTGCATAGTCGTTTTTGAACTAATATTAGTAATTAGAAGGATAAATATTGATTTTTTTTTAAATTTTTCGTGTCCTGAGTGATTTTTTCCTTCCTTAACTAATAGTGATAACGTCCGCGGCTACTGTATCTGGGTTCGATTCCCGGTCGGTCCAGGATCTTTTCGTGATGGAATTTTTTTTTGACTTCCCTGGGTATAGAGTATCATCGTACCTGTCACACGATATACGAATGCAAAAATTGCAACTTACCCTAAGAAACCTCTCAAGTAATAACTGTGGAAATGCACGTTTAATACTAAGCTGAGAAGCAGGATCTGTCCCAGTGAATTGTTCAATTAGGCAAGTTTCTTGAATTAATCCTACATTACATGTTACTAGAAAACTATGAGGGAAGAGCATTTTTTACATTGTTTATCGTACGTCCACGTTAACAATATCGTTCGTTTTAGTGTAGTCCATGCTAGCTAACACAGTGTTGATCAGACTGAGCTGAACTATATGCTTTTGCATTCGCTCTATGTAACTTAGGATGTGGGACAGTGACTGGCCAGCAAATACCTAGTGTGAGGAAGTTTGCATAATTTACATTCTACGAGCGAAAAAGTTTTCCCATTTTCCCACACGAACGAATGAAATTTGGGTGACGATGGTTAGCAGCTTTTGAGGTACCTAAAAATCTAAACGCGACGTGACGTGTGTAGCCTGGTCAGTGTGTGCACTACACAAGTTTATAAAATTGAACAAACTCTTAGACCTAAAAATTAAATCTTCCTTAGTTGCTTAGTAATCAGTTCTTAGAAAATTTTCAGTAGAATGAAAATCCGTGATTCTTCTTGAACTGGAAGATCTGCAAAGAACCTTTTTCGATCAAATAATTGCATTTCTGTTCGTAAAACTGAAATAAAACCCCTGACCTTGAAAGAGGTTTACCATATCTCAATAATATTCGATACTTTAATAAATATTGATCGCTGCTATATGAATTGCAACACAAGGTTATTGCTTTTAACGTTTAGAAGTGAGCTATTTAAAAAAAAATCTTGACAGATGTCGAAAAACCGATCACTGTTGTGTATTCTATTTGCGAAATATGTATTTCGAAATATTCTGGAGGCGAATGACTTTGAAGTTAAAACCTCCTTAATAAATATTAATAATAATAATTTCGAAATATTTAGTACATCGTCGGAAACTAAATTCTTGAAAACAAGCTCTCTAAACTATCAACATACGTCATCATCAATAAAATATAATAAAATCATATTCTGAATGTAAATATTATTTATTTTTGTTTGTTTATTACCTATTTTTTTAAATTCGATTTTTATTGGCTTCTAGAAATATATAGGCACTATTCATACAATTGAATGGAAATTGAAAAAACACGAATAATATAAAAATCACATTCGTTTTGCTTTAATACTAGTCTGTTTGAGATTCACTTATTGCTTCATACTGACTTAGTTTGTATTCCACCTCTGTGCACATCTGATTAGGTTTCCTTGGCAAACTCCAGAACGCTTGGTCCTTACCGAATCGTCGTCCTTCTTCCATAGTATCTGGCAACTTTTGATATAGCGTCTCTGGTAGGTAAATTGAAGTGAAAAATCCTAACAATCCTATTAGTCCCATTGCCACAAATGGAAGCCGGATATCATAGTTTGTTCCTAGGTACACTATGTACGGTCCAAGTGCCCCAAATATGTTAGATATGATGATTCCGAATGATGTTCCCGTTTGTCTCAGTGATGTAGGATACACTTCAAATGATTGCAGATACAGCGCAAAGTAAGTAACGCAAACGAAAAACTTAATGACGACTGCAAATACGGTTACGTATTGTTCGGTGCCACTATGATGAATAATCAAGATTACGGGAATGCAGAATATGACTGATCCCAGATAGGCACCACTGTTGGTTAGCCGTCGCCCTATCCGATCGCACAGCACTTGACCACAGAAGTAAGCAGGTAATTCAACGGCTCCTTGCCAGAATAGGTTCAAAAATGGATTACCACCCATCTGCATACTCATTAGAAAAAGCGTGAAAGTAGGAATAGTGTTGCAAATCCAACAGATCAGTAACAAAGTTGTTAGCTTAGACATGTGCCAGCCACTGAACAACGAAGCAATACCGAATGTCTTTTCGACTTCTTTCTGCGGTATCTTCTCTTTTAGCTCCTCCACTGTGAGATGAAATTTCGATTTATTCACCTTGGCAATTTTCTTCAACTGTTGAATACAGTCCTGATAACGTCCTTGACTAGCAAGCCATCGTGGAGACTCAATATTGTATTGTGGCATACAATAGAACAACAGACAAGGAACGGAAGTCATCAACATGAACCAAATCCAGTTCCGAGTCCACCAGAGAATCAGTGGAGCTACGCAGACACCGACTGTCCAACCAAACAACTGCCACAGAGATAGTGCAGCACGGTTTTCATCTTTGGAGATTTCCATGGCCACAATTAGGGGTGATTGGAAAGCGGTGTTGGAGGCAAAACTTCCCATGAAAGCCAACGCCGCGAAAAGCCAGTATTGTGAAGCGGTCAGTACTGCCAAGGTTCTACCGATGGTGGCGGCTCCTATGCTCAACAAGTACACCGGAAGGCGACCTATCCTTAAAAAAAGAAAACGAGAAAATAAATGTCAATACATTTTTTGAAGAGCGTAATTTACAATAATGTATTACAATATTATTGATACAATAAGTTATTATTGGGATATTGATCACAAAACAATAACTAAATGCGCTCGTGTGGAACAAGATAAGGGTAAAGAGTAAAGGTAATTTTGTTATGGTCCAAGGTTTAATCCAAAAAAATAAAATAATTCTGATTTCACAGCAACGAGAAAATACACAAAATTCCAAAGTGTACTCCGTCTATAGGCAGATTGGGCATTAGAGGGTTAAAAGGGTAGATTTACACAAATTTTCGAGGCATACGTACCGATCTCCCAGCTGCCCTAGCACAAACGTTCCGCTAACTTCCGCAAATCGTATGAAAGCAAAAATATTCGTTGCATGCAGCTCCTTGTCACAGACCCAATTTTCTTCCGTTATTGGTATCAAATCAAAGTATTGTCGATCGTATTCATATCCATAAATACAGGATATCGTTTCATTGGCTTCAAATTTCCACTCGTTGGGACTGGTCCCTATTGGGTACTTTGAAATATTGTACATTGCACAAGAACTATAGCTCAACTCGCCTCGGCTATTCGGCTCCCTGAAAAACAATCGTTTCAATTATTTGTTCAATAATGTATTCCATATTTACCCTTCAGCTACCTTGGCAGAGTGAGATTTCTCCATCGCTCGATGGCACTAACATTATATTGCTCCTTGCCTGGCACCATACAGTTGTGCTCCGGAACGGTCAATATCAGTAGAACATTCACTACAGTCATGGCAAAAAACATCACTCCAATAACATTGAATATTAAATTGTATCGTTTTTGGAATGGACCATCGTCTACAACAGATTCCATAATCCTATCGAAGGCTGCATCGTTGTCTTGTGTGCCCATCTTTCTTTGTGTCCAAGCCTGTGCGTTATCACTTTATTCGAATATTAAATGCTGACTGATCCGATTGGAAGCTAAAAGATACTAAATAAAATAAGTTTTTTCATACTTCGTAGTCTTATCAGCATCATTGTTTCGACTTATGTGCTTATCATTGACTTAGGTACCCCATCTTTTGAACATTACGTTGACGACAATGGACACCGGGGATAGAACTGTTTCCTACGAAGGTGACGGTCTAATTACAAAACCTTTTCGCAATGAAAACTACAATCGCACTCAATAGTTGCCGGTCGAGACGCGCACGTAACACTTCCACTTCGCGAAAAAAGATCTCAATAAAACCGCTGTATAGCATAAACATGCTCGACAATATTTTATTTCTCTCGCAGTTGCGCGTTTGGATCATTCATTGAGGTTCGCGAAACTGAGTGTCTCGCGATATGGCTTTTATGACTCATTGTTATCAAACCGGTTAGGGTTTGCTTTGTCTGATTACTGTGCCTATCTATCTTCATATTAAATTCATATCATTTCACACCGTTTTTATTAAAAAGCTTTTTATCTCATGTAACTTATTTTTTTTCTTTTTGGCCTTACGTCTCAACCGGGGTAAAGCCTGATTCTCAGCTTAGCGGGCTTACAAACACTTCCACAGTTATTGACTGAGAGCTTTCTATGTCAATTGGCCATTTTTGCATGTTTTTATATACAACGATATTCTACGCCTTGGGAAAATTTCCAACAACAAAAAAATCCTCGCCCTGTGGGATTCAAACCCTCGAACCTCAGATTTGTTTTGCTAATTAGCTCCGCATATACTGCTACGGCGATTTGGGTCCCATGCAACTTGCATGCTATATATTTATCACACAGTGGCCTCGATAATCGAATTTACTTCAATATTAACCTTTCGGTCGTCGCGCGAATTATTGTAACGCGAGTAGTCGCGCGTTGTACTTTGTACAACACCCTTGGTTTTGCGAATATTCCCGGAGTCTGACCACTTAGAAAGATGACGTCTTCGGCAAAATTGTTCAGTAATTTAAGGGCTATTATTATTATAGCCAAGAAATTCGGGATTTTGCCACTAGGCGGCGCTAGTGAGAATGAAACTTTTGTTTCTCAGATCTCATGATCCTGACCGCTTAAAAAGATGACGTCTTCGGCAAAGTTGTTCGGTAACTCAAGGACTATCATTGTTTGAGCTATTTGATTCAAAATTTTGCCACTAGGCGGCGCTACTGAACATAACGCATTTGTTTCGCAAATATCTCAGGAGCCTGATCACTTAGAAAGATGGTGTCTTCGGCAGAGTTGTTCAGTAGCTCAAATTCTTTCTTTGTTTAATCCTTGAAGTTCGAGATTTTGTAAAATAATGATAGTCCCTGAGCATCTGAACAACTTTGTCGAAGGTGCCTGTCTAAAAAGTCGAGATCCTGCAGTATCCGCAAAACAAAAATTTCATGCTCACTAGCGCCGCCTGGTGTCAAAATACCCTATTTCTTGGCTCAAATAATGATAACCCTTGAGCTACTGCACCACTTTGCCGAAGACACTATTCTTCTAAGTGGTCAGGTTCCTGAGATATCTGCAAATAAAAGTTTCATGCTCTCTAGCGCCGCCTAGTGGCAAAACTTTGAATCAGATAGCTCGATAAATGATAGTCCTAAACTTACTAAACAATTTTGACGACATCCTTCTAAATAGTCAGGATCCAGAAATATCTGCAAAACAAAAGTAAAACTTCCATGCCCACTAGTGCCACCTAGCGGTCAAATTCCGAATTAAATGAGATACCATCAGATAGCGCTTCACCTCCAGAACAACTTTAAAAAAGACCCCAAGTATCTATATTATCTGGATTTTGAGATATGACGATTTCAAACTGTGGTTTCATCGAACCGCACATAGTGCGTTCATTATTATGCGACTTCCATGTACATTTGTTGATTTTACCGTATTATAAAGAGCCATACTGTAAATAAAAACTGTGGAGTATTGTTCTTAAAAAGATTCTTGAGGAATACATTTTGGTTTGGTGTCGATAGATATCTTTGTTGCAAAATGATAGCATATAAATCACAACTGTTGTACAAAGTACAACAGCGCGACAGCCCAAAGGTTAATGGAATCACTTGCTCTTGTTACAGCAGTCTCAAAGAAATAACATTAAATTCACGAATCAGCTGTTAAGACTCGTTCCAATTGATAACGCGTGAAGTAGAATGTCTGTCGTTATTATTGTTTATTTGCTTCTACTTCAATTATCATGGTGAAACGTTGCCAATTCAACGGGTTCACGACCGCTTCTCTCACTTTTAAATTTTGTTACACAGGAAATGTGTTGAAGTTGCAACGTTCTAAATATCGACGTCAGACCATATCGTGGCGCAAACACCGATTAGGACCACTACTTTTGTGATGGTTAAAGTGCGCCAAAGACTATCCATTGTGAGCAATATTCGGTATCGTTGCCCGTACAACTTGGATCGACTCAAGCTACCCGAAGTTGCAACTGATTACGCGCAAAGCCTTGAAGCCGCATTGCCGGACGTTGTAAACAGAAACGAAGGCAGCAAATTCATCATTCCGATATAAAAAGCGCCGTTGAAGAATTGAAGCGCTAAGAGATAGAGCAACTGTATTATTCTTAAGACACGTTAATTTTAAAAACAAACTCAACTTGTACCGCGAGCCCAAATGTGCTGGAATAAAGACGGACGATGAGATGATTGAAAGGTGGAAGCATTAGAATGATGAACATATGAATGGTGCAAATGCGGAACAACAAAGCAGCAGAAGCTTAATCGGTACCGTAAATTCGGGTGAAATTGATCAGTAGGATGAAATTGATCACCGTGCCACTTGATTTCAATTCTTCCTAATAGAGCACAAATATCAATGTAACCTGCATTGAATGAACGTTGTTTGTCGAATTCAATTATTTATGAAAATAATGTGAAATTCCAAAATCATGTGCTGTGCAGTATTGACAAACATTCATAAACTTCTAGTTCTTAATATAGATTTGAACATGGTATAAACCTGAAAGTTTGTGAGAATGCTTGGGATATACAGTAACCCCACGCAGTTGAATCACCCACAATTTATGAATCAGCTGATTTAAGAAGACATTGGGGCTGTTTGGGCACGTCAGGAGTTAATCATCAATGTTAACTTCCTTTTCCCGATCAGCCTAGATAGCCGTGTAGTGTCGGTAGCGGTTGTTTCAATTGGCTAAGAATTAACACTACGGACTGCCTGTTCCGGTGGTAATAGTCCACCTAACAGGTGACCCCTAATTCATGTGGCTTTAAGCTTACCGTGCCTAAGAATGAATGGTTAGGGGGGTCTAAATAAAACCTAACCGCAAACGGAGCCTGTGGAGTACCAGGGCGCCCTCTACAGTATTATGCCCTTCCTGTGCTACCCGGAGCAATGGTGCAGGTGACCTTGTGTTTCTCCGAGATAATCGGCTGCCCTTCTTCAGCCTCAAGCCTGAGGCTAAATAAGGGTGGGATTATTAATACGTTGTAATTTAGTTTAAATTTTCACCTCTATGGTTTCGCATTATGCGTATTACACATCTGTGCTTTTCGACTTTGGCGACTTTTAAGAGATACCGATCTGGTTTTTTTCGCTGCTGGTCTTGTTCGTTCTGAGATTGCGAAAAGCTTAATCCTGCCTAGTTTGGGTAGTGGCTACGGTTAGGATTGCTTAGTTAAACCAATCTTCAGCATAGAATATCAGCAACGATCAATCTTTGTAGACTCATGCAAATGGTACAGTTCAAATGGCGCAAAAACCTTACTTTTGTGAACTTTTATCTAGGTAACCTTGTGGACCCAGTTTTTGTTACTTTCAGAAACATGAAATGGCAAACTCGCGTGCCATACCTCGTGCATGCGTGCTCGTAAATAGCGCTGACGTTGCTACACTCATTTCTGAGTTAACAACCAGAGATGTATGTGCTGTCACAATTGATATTTCTGTTGATGACCTCAATAGGAAATACGTCTTTCGTTTTGTGGTGTATTTACCACATGATGAACCATCCCCAATGGATGATTTCAAACGAGTTGTTGTTCACTGCCTATGAAAAGGTCGTCTGCTGATTGTGGGCAGTGATGCTGATACTCATCACATCATCTGGAGCAGCTCAAATATCAATTTGAGAAGCTCCAGTCTGATGGAATGCTTAAGTAGTTCAAATCTTGGATTACTTATTTCAGGGAATCGCCCAACCTTCATGGTATCTGCTAGAGAATAAGTGTTAGACATAATGCTCTGCTTGAACAGAATCAGTCACGAGTTGACGAATTGGCATGTATCAGATGATGAATCATTATCTGATCATCGCTACATCTCTATATGAACATATGAATGTAAATTCGCATACTTTGCATTTGTAATACTCCACAAACTGGGAATTGATTGTGACCAAATTCTATGAATTCTCTCCGTCCATTGGAAATCCTAGTGATTTGAATGTTTCCACTTCCGGTGAATCGGGACACACTTGTCCTTGCTTCAAGTGAATCCCACAATTGCTTGTCACTTTGTTCCTCACAACTCCCTTCGCGGGACGAGTTGACGTCTGGCTATTTGTAAAGGAATATGTAAGATAGTCAGGCTGCTTTCAAAAGGTCTAAGCTTGTTATCGCACGTCGAACTCAATTTGAGGAACTGAATTCAGTGAACTCTGTAAAAACTGGGAATGAATTGGCTTATAAATTAGCTCGCATTATCACCTGATATGTAACTATCCAATCTTCGCGTAATTGCGATTCCAATTACTTGATTAACACTTATTAAGTGAAACTGATTTCAGAAACCTGAATCTTCAGGACATTCTGTTATTCTTAACCCGCTGTGGTAATGAGCTATAGGCTCTCTTTACGCTCATGCGTTTTGCAGTGTCCTTTTTAGGGCGCTGTTCGAACCCATTGTGGTATGGAGCTACATGCTTTTAATTCGCTTATGCGATTTTCCCTCTTCAAGGGACCCCACTCCTATTTCATACCATCTTCCCCTTCCCTTTCCTCTCCCATCGGGTAGATGATGAAATAGGCTCAAATATGGCGATGGCACAAATCTCCCAAATGGCGGGGAACGTGCCTCTGGAGCCGGCCTTCTGATACCTTCTGATACCTGATTATCAAACTTATCACAAAGCATTACAGAATCATTTTTACTGATAAGCAACACAAAGTGTTCAGTCATTCCAAGCCTTTTTATCTCAGGTAAAAAGCTCTTGATCGCAGTATGAACCAACAATATTACTAAATTATTTTTGTAGCTATTTGGGCTGTATTTTTTGCCAACTTTGTAAGCCGTGTGGCTATTGACGCTTAGCTAAAAACGACGTTTTAAAGTTTGTTTCAAAGTTTTTTTGTGAGAGATTAAGCCCCAGACAACTTTTACAGATTCAATAAACATAGCTATGAGAGATAAATGCGTATTTATACGGATTTGGCTAAGATTTTTGAGTAAAATACTTGATCAATAAATTGTGGGAAATATACACACCAGTCACAGTTTATGAATCAGCGTTCAAACTATTTGTGCTTAGTATTTTTAAAACTGATTCTTAGTTAGTTAGATTCTTAGTTTCAAATTCTTTCCAATGTATAATTTTGTTACGGGAGAGCAAAAGTGGTTTGGGACCGTTTATAAACCACGGAATTTCTTTTTTTTGGAGAAGTAATCTGAACATACAAATGAATTTCCATGATTTTGGAAAAAAACAAATTCTTATGGAAAAAGTTATTTGGGGGTTTATAGTCTTATATGGCTAATTGTGGACGTTTTTTATGTAAGGCCTCAAAGATTATTATGTTGAATAGTTTTTGGTTAAATAAAAAATCCTAAATTTGTGAGGAACAAAACGAAACAGTATAGACGCAAAAAATGTAAAGAATTTTTTTAATTACCCCTGATAGGTTCTTCATAATTTCGCTATACAAACGGGGTATTGCTTTTGCAGAAGGACCAAAAGCAACGAGTGGAAAGGAAAAGAACTGGTTTGCATCCTCTCTGATTGATATCATACCAATTGTTTGTCATTTTATGATCACTATTGTTGCACGTAAGTTTTTTTAGATCAACTCCCAGGCTAAACTGTTGGCTCTTTTATCAGACACATGGAGTAAAGTAAAAGATATTCACACTTTTTAAAAATAAAAACGTCGGACAACTTTACTGATAAAAGAAAAATTGAATTCACAAATTTTCATATAATACATTCAGCTTCAAAATTTGCTTCTTCTCTTTGGAAGAATGATGATGACTCTTGTTCGACACGAGGTCCAACCGCAGATAAGTTTGCTATGGGTTGATCACAAACAATTTAGAAGTTTTGCACATGGAAATCGATAGCAAAGCTCATCGATTTCAACATAATAAACTCATTGCGCAAAATCGATTGATTGACCAACTTGAACATAATGATTATGACACAAGCTAACCATAAGCAAAACACACTGATTCCGTGTTGGGTGATGATCTATGCGTCCATAGGTGGACGCATACAAATCTGAAGGGAAAGCTTCGGGAACTTATGTGGAAAAAAAATTGGAATCTCTGTAATCGGTTGATGAATCAATCCATGAACCAAAACAACGGAATTGAATGTGTAACACACACGAAGTTTGCAAGAAAATCACAGCAATTCCATTTGGACGTTCATGAATCGATCCATAATTTTAAATTCATAAATCGAACGTGTGAATTTTTATCACTGCAGTAAAGGCAGTCGAAAGTTCAAGCATTTACGAGTTCTGCAATCTAGATCTTATGATTGTCTAATTACACTACCTGCCATCATCCTCCAAACAAACATGCTCCAGAAGCATATAAATCAACAAATTCAATGTTCACTAGTTCAGCCCGCTCAGTAGCAACATTAAAAATTATGCAATGTCATGCAGATTCTTGAAATACTTGGTTCCGGTTCACCTCCGGATGTAATTAATGTTGTCCGAGGCAGTGTTCTAATAAACATATGAACTATATAGCATTTAATTGCAAAATAATTGAAAGTAAATAACTTATTCATAAATCGTGCTCACATTGATTCATATCGTGGACAACTTTTTTGCCGATTCATAAATTGTGGTTTACGACAATGTCAAATAAGTGTAAATTTCAAATGTTTTCAACAAATTTAATTACAACATTGTGCATGAACTGCACCGTTTGGCATTGATTTCATCAAAAAATATTGTTTATTTTGCTCTCTATAATTAATCAAATTTAAGCTGAGGCTTAAATGATTCATAACTGTGGGCCCAGTGTATGCCCAAACCAGAACTCAGGAAATTCCTTAGGAAATTGCATACATTTAGGCGTTTCACGTGTAATTCTTGAAATTAAACCAATCATTATTTCTATAAATATTGTATTGTTAAGAATTTAGTAAGCATATTTTGATTTAGGGAGCTCAAATTCATTATATAGAGTTGGTTTGAAAACTAACAATAATCGCATTAACATGTAATCAATTTCACCCAGAAATGAGATTTCCCGATTTAGACACTTCTTAGAAAATTTCGGTACATGAGTCAATGAAGCACACCTTGGTACTTGTTTTCCTGCATTCAGTTGTTTGGCATTGTCAACATTATAGAAAACAGAAAAGAAAAACCGTGAAAAATGGTCAATTTCACCCGAAATTACGGTTCGGCAGATCAGGTAGCCTCTCACAAAACGTGAAATTAAAGATGCTATTAATAATGGATCCAAATAATAATTTAAATATTTTAAATTGGAATGCTCGTTCTCTGAATGGTAAAGAGGACGAGCTGTTTAATTTTCTTACGGTTAATAACGTGCATATAGCAGTTATTACCGAAACGTATTTAAAACGTGGATCTAAACTCAAAAGAGATCCTAACTTTTTTGTTTATCGTAATGATCGACTTGATGGGGCATGTGGGGGAGTTGCAATCATCATTCATAGGCGTATAAAACATCAACTGTTTTCATCATTTGAAACTAAAGTTTCTGAAACTTTAGGTGTTTCTGTTGAAACACAGTTTGGTAAATATACTTTCATAGCTGCCTATTTGCCTTGTCAATGCTCTGGACAGCAAGTTAATTTGCTCCAAACTGACTTGCGTAAATTGACTCGCAATAAGTCAAAATTTTTTGTCATTGGTGACTTTAATGCCAAACATCGGTCATGGAATAATTCTCAAAGTAATTCCAACGGCAGAATTTTATTTGATGAGTGCTCTTCAGGATATTTCTCAATTCAATACCCTGATAGCCCCACATGTTTTTCCTCTTGTAGAAATCCATCTACGATTGATTTGGTCTTAACCGACTCTAGTCATCTTTGTAGCCAACTGATTACTCATGCTGATTTTGATTCTGATCATGTCCCTGCTACATTTCAAATATCCCAAGAAGCGATTCTCAATCCTATCAGCTCCACTTTCAATTATTTACGAGCCGACTGGAATATACAGTGCTGTTCTGAATAATAGCAGCGCATGTCGATTTTCATATAAAATGCTCAACTTTGACATGCTGTAGTTTTGTTCCCTTTCAAGCAATCGAGTTGAAATTTTCTCCACAGAACTACAAATATGCCCAATTTTGTAAACACAAAATTTCAAAATTTTCTAAGCCCCTGCCGGAAAGTGAGATACTAGGTGAAATTGTTCGAAAAATTAGCAGTTTTAAAAATTTGAATTTCGGCTTGACATTATAGTTTTAAATTATATATCACTTGCTGACTTGTTGACTCTAATCTTGATGTTAACATTTCTTTAGAAACTAAACTTGATATTGACAATGCTCTTGAAACTTTAACAAATTCCATTGTTGAAGCCCGGAGCATTGCAATTCCAAAATGTGAAGTAAAATTTGAATCCGTGATAATAGACGATGATCTTAAACTCTTGATCCGTCTTAAAAACGTGAGGAGAAGACAATTTCAACGCACTCGCGATCCTGCTATGAAAATTATATGGCAGGATTTGCAGAAAGAAATCAAGAAACGTTTTGCTCAATTAAGAAACAAAAATTTTGAAAATAAAATTTCTCAATTGAACCCTGGCTCTAAGCCCTTTTGGGAATTATCTAAAATCTTGAAAAAACCTCAGAAGCCAATACCGGCATTGAAAGAGGAAAACAAATTATTACTAACTAATTGCGAAAAAGCTCAAAAACTTGCTATGCAGTTTGAAAGTGCGCACAATTTTAATTTAGGACTTACTAGTCCAATTGAAAATGAAGTTACTCAGGAGTTCGAAAATATTCTCAATCAAGAGAACGTTTTCGAAAATGCCTGGGAGACTGATTTGGAAGAAGTGAGAACTATTATTAAAAAATTCAAAAATATGAAAGCTCCTGGCGATGATGGAATTTTCTACATCCTCATCAAGAAACTTCCAGAAAGTAGCTTATCATTTTTAGTTGATATATTTAACAAATGTTTTCAATTCGCATATTTTCCTGACAAATGGAACAATGCTAAGGTTGTTCCAATTTTAAAACCAGACAAAAATCCTGCAGAAGCTTCTAGCTATCGTCCAATCAGTTTGCTTTCCTCCATCAGTAAACTTTTTGAAAAGGTTATTTTGAACAGAATGATGGCCCACATCAACGAAAATTCAATTTTTGCCAATGAACAGTTCGGATTCCGCCATGGACATTCGACCACTCATCAACTTTTACGTGTAACAAATTTGATCCGTTCCAACAAATCTGCAGGCTATTCTACTGGTCTTGCTCTTCTAGACATAGAAAAAGCATTCGACAGTGTTTGGCATGAAGGTTTGATTGTAAAATTAAAAAACTTTAATTTTCCAACATACATTGTTAGAATAATTCAAAGTTATCTGTCAAATCGTACACTTCAGGTTAATTATCAGAACTCCAGATCTGAAAGACTTCCTGTAAGAGCTGGTGTTCCTCAAGGCAGCATTTTGGGACCAATATTATACAATATTTTCACATCTGACTTACCTGAGTTACCTCAGGGATGTCAAAAATCTTTGTTTGCGGATGACACAGGCCTCTCCACCAAAGGACGAAGCCTGTGTGTCATCTGTAGTCGATTGCAAAAAAGTTTGGATATTTTTTCTTCATACTTGCAAAAATGGAAGATTTCTCCTAATGCTTCCAAAACTCAACTAATAATATTCCCACATAAACCAAAAGCTCTTTATTTGAAACCTTCAAGTAGACATGTTGTCACTATGAGAGGGGTTCCAATAAATTGGTCAGATGAAGTTAAGTATCTAGGGCTCATGCTAGATAAGAATTTAACTTTCAAAAATCACATTGAGGGTATTCAAGCCAAATGTAATAAATATGTAAAATGTCTCTATCCCCTTATTAATAGAAAATCAAAACTTTGTCTTAAGAACAAGCTTTTGATATTCAAACAAATTTTCAGGCCAGCCATGTTGTATGCTGTACCAATATGGACTAGCTGTTGTAATACCAGGAAGAAAGCTCTGCAGAGAATTCAAAATAAAATTTTGAAAATGATTCTGAGACTTCCTCCCTGGTATAGTACCAATGAGTTACATAGAATATCCAATGTTGAAACATTGGAACAAATGTCAAATAAAATAATAAATATTTTCAGGCAAAAATCGTTACAATCTTCTATTGCCACGATTAATGCGTTATATGTTTAGGTTAAGTTAGGTTAAGTATATTCAAAGCGTTTTTTTTTCTCTTATAAGCAGGTGAAATCAACTCACCTGTAAAAAATCTGAACTGCTACGGCAAATGAAATGTAATATGTTGTTAACAAAATGTTAATAAAATCTTAGATTTTTTTTACCAAATTAGGATGATAGTGTTTTCTAATAACACAGAACACCTAGATATAAGAAATGAACGTAATGTTTGGAATGATACTAAAAAAGAAATTAAAAAAAAAAAGATGCTATTAAACAGCTCAAGAACAGTAAAGCAGCTGGGACCATCCAGCGTCCATTAGAGCGAAACTTGTTAAAATGAGTCCGGCAGGTCGTCTTCTTGTCTGCACCAATTGATAGCCAGGATCTGGAATACAGAACATCTACCGGAGGTGTGGAAAGAACGGAGACAAGTTAGATGATATATTAAAAAAATGTTTTCAATTGGCATATTTTCCTGACAAATAGAAAAATTCTAAGTTTGTACCAATTTTAAAACCAGAAAAAAATCCTGCAGAAGCTTTTAGCTATCGTTCATTCCGTGGCCATTCCGGTGCTCCAAAAGGACCAAAACATCCATTCATCCTTTTGGCAAAATATATGATTGATTCCAAGCAACAGCACCAAAATTTGGTAAATTTTTTAATTCATTTTTTTCTATTGAGCTGAAACTTTGCACAGTTTTCCAGTTCCATCTAAATCGTCATTTTCCGATATCAAATCTTCAAGTTGAGTCACGACTAACTTTTCAAAAGGGTGTATGTGAAAATGGTTCAAAAATATTCAAAAAGCTGCACAGCAAAAACGGTTCGTTCGATTGTTAGACAACTAAAGAAACAAAGTTAGACAACTAAATAAAGATTCCAAAAAAAATACACACAGTAAAAAAATTTTTTTTGCATTAAAAAACATAATTTTTGACACAAAAACTCAAATATCTCAAAACCCTATCGGAATACCAACGTAATTTTTTGAGGGAAAACGGTCCATTATATTAGCTATCTACCATAAAATGGTAAGCCAATAAACAAAAAAGTTATGACATTTCAAACATGTCACAATTTTCACATTTAGTAGAAAAAAATGTTTTTTTCCGGTGTAAATTATTACGGGAACCGCAGTTTGTTGCTGATTTGATTGTTAAGGGCCTTGCGTGAATTAAAAAAAGTCGTTTTCATGTATTCATTAGTATTATGTATATTATATGTATAAATATTATGTATATGTATAAATATTATATGTATATGTATATATGTATAAATTAAAATGAATTAACAGATTACACGAAAATAATTTTTTTTTACTAGGATATTTTTTTTAGAGTATGATCGATGAGTTTCTAAATGTTATATATAAAC
Organism: Aedes aegypti; assembly: GCF_002204515.2. Classification (NCBI taxonomy): domain Eukaryota; kingdom Metazoa; phylum Arthropoda; class Insecta; order Diptera; family Culicidae; genus Aedes; species Aedes aegypti. The sequence goes on from NW_018734536.1 coordinate 26,119, forward strand.
TTTAAAAGTTTTGGATTTGGGTATGCGTTATGAGATCATGAAAACATTTTATTAATACTTATTTATTTATTTATTGTTATTCAATTTTTTTACAATATCGAACACTTTTGCATCATTATCAGTACAGTTCGAGTATAGTTTTGCTTTAATTTTATTTTCTGACAATGGAATGAAACAGTGAAATTTTTGGGTTCCTTGGATCGTTTTCGCGTTATTATATTGCTCGCTGAGCTCTGATGCCGTTAATTCGTACTCTTCAGTAGTAGTAAAACAAAATGATAATTTTGTTAAATCTTCTTCTTTTCTGCGATTCGCCCAATCAAATAGTTCTTTTGCAGTTTTAATTGGATGCTCACGTTCTTTGGCTAAACTTGCTCTTGTGGCCATGCGCTTTATGGTTCCTCCAATAGCATCACAAGGACCTTTGCCATGTGACGTAGCAAAGAAATGCCATTCTGCATCAATTCCGTACTTTGATTTAAATTGACATAGGCTCGAAAAAATCTTACGGTTTTTGTACTGCGATGCTGCTCCATCAGACATGAAATATATCTTTCTGATTTCTTTATCCTTATCAACGCGTAAAAAGTTAATCATTTTGGCAATGAACAAATTTACAGATACTGAGTCGTGTCTTAAATCTTCGGAAATTACAATAAAACTAAAATGTTCAATTTGCGTACTTCCATTGAAATAAATAACGAATGGATGAATTGTAGCTTGTTGTACGTTCCAGTGATGGGACTGCACTTCATCTTGCAATACAAAGCTATAGTTTTCAGAAAAATCACAAATGACTAAAAATTCACCATCTTGTAATGTATTTTTCGTATTTTTTAAAAAGCGGGATTGCTCTGTTTTAATAAAGTCGTGAGGAATTAAACTTTCTAATTTCAAGCAAAAAAAATGACACAAACTCATCTACAGGTTTTACAATAGTTTCTAGGTCACACCTATCCGTGGTCACCCATTGCTCAAATGATAACTGATCAATATAATTTTCTTCAAACTCAGCGCATAAAGTATTTTCCAATGATGAAGAATCTGGACAATCCGAACAAGATCGTAGATAGCAATTTGATGTTGTATTTTCACACAAAAGACTACCAGTTATCATTTTAATATCCTTTGATAAATTGATTCTTTTCAAACTATGTAAGATTAGGTTAATATTTTCGTGTGTTGTGCACACACAAACATTATGTGTTCCTGAATTGGATAGAAGCTTGCATTGCCTTGGACGAAGGCTTGCAAATGAGGAAAAACCTACCTTAATATTTTCGTTAATTTCCTTGAAGCGTGTATACGCTTCTTTCAAAGTAGTCATCATTAATCGTTTTTGGATTGCTTGACGCTTTCCATCTTTTTTTACAGATACATAATCTTTTTGGCCAGGCATAGCTCTACTTACTTCATCGTCTTCAAAATATTGAATTATTTTTTCTTTTGTCTCATCTGTTAATGAAGTACTCGACCTAGCATTTTTGGTTGCAAGACAGTTATTTTTGAATTGTTTTGCCTCTTTTGCTGAATTTCTATTGGTTTTGAACTCATCAATGGCGTCTTGAATAGACCACGAGCTTGGCAGCATCGACAAAATCAATATTTTTTCTTTCCTTGTCGTGGCTAGATTCGAGAACCTTTCCTTCAAATTCATAATTACCTCATCGTAGTCTGTATTTTCCACATCCTCAGGTCCTAATTTAAAGAGGTTTCTTCGTACAGCTTCGTTGATTTCACGGTATTTTTTTCTCGGGATAATTGACGTAACCCATCTTCGTCCATTTAATCGGAGTCACTTTTATTCCAGCTATCCCTTCGTTGAAGCGTTCGATGTTTACCTTCTGGATGCACTCATCTTCTGATTGATTTGTTGAAACAGATGTCGCTGATGGTACCGTGGCAAGACTATCTGCACTTGGTACTTCTGGTAACTCTTCAGTTGTTGTCGGTGCATCTAGTAATTCCTCAGTTGTTGTTGTTTTCGAACTTCAAATTAACAATGAAAAAAAAAAAATTCACTAAGTGTCAAATTTGTGAAATATTTGAAATGTCATAACTTTTTTGTTTATTGGCTTACCATCACCAAATTTTTATGGTAGATAGCTAATATAATGGACCGTTTTCCCTCAAAAAATTACGTTGGTATTCCGATAGGGTTTTGAGATATTTGAGTTTTTGTGACAAAAATGATGTTTTTTAATGCAAAAAATTGTTTTTTTACTGTGTGTATTTTTTTTGGAATCTTTATTTAGTTGTCTAACTTTGTTTCTTTAGTTGTCTAACAATCGAACGAACCGTTTTTGCTGTGCAGCTTGTTGAATATTTTTGAACCATTTTCACATACACCCTTTTGAAAAGTTAGTCGTGACTCAACTTGAAGATTTGATATCGGAAAATGACGATTTAGATGGAACTGAAAAACTGTGCAAAGTTTCAGATATTTTTGATATGGTCGATCAGAATCGACTTGCATGCCTCCGTGGAATCCCTCATATGCAAACATAAAAAAACTTTTCAGTGGAAGTGCGCCGGTAAATGGTTCCTCATAACAGATATTTTTTGTGCCAAAATATTCATAAACCGAACAGTACCGATGTGAATTACACACACAAAACTGCGATGAAAACTTATCTTTCGGATGTTCCGGGTTTCCGGAACCGGGTATGAATAAGTGAATGATTAGAGAATCTCTATTTACTAGAGTGTCCATTTCCTGGCCATTTTGCTCACCCCGGGATTCGGGACGAAAATCTATGCTTGTCCCGGGAAATCCCGGGATCCCGGGATTTATTAAATTTTCAATAAAACTAGCTTTTCGTACAAATTTAACAATACAATTTAGTTTCAATGAAATAAACAGATAATGTAACTTTTCAAAATAATATGGTAATTATAGCAAATCACATATCAGATAAGACTTTCTTATTCTGATGAAGTAACCTAATAAAAATCAAAACTTAGCTTGACTAATTACGGGTTTGCAATGATTTTTTTCAAATTCTCTATAACACATATGAAAGGAAATATGATAAAAACTTAAGTCATAATTTGCTTCAAACATTTGAAATGTCATAACAAGTTTAGAACAAAAGAAACGATTAAAGATCATTGAAGGTATTGTAGATCATGCTAAAAGTTAACTACTGAAACTTATTGACTGAAGTTTACTGTCGTGAATCGCAAGTCAGTCCCATCTGCATTTTGGTCAAAATTGAGTTGATATCTGTTTTCATTATATCTTCTAATGATCTTTCAGCTGCACTAACGAGAAATCAATTTTTGTTCAGTAAAATTAGGAAAAAACACTAAGTCGAAATGTCCCATAATGAAAAGTAAACGTATGTCAGTCGCACTGCAGATTTTTGCATCGTGTAACATAAAAAAGTATCGTATTTGGTCATCCTTATTGTGAAGTGTGAAAAGCAAATTATGAAAGTTTCATTGAGGTCGAAACGTGTTCCAATCTCCTGGAATTTTTTGAATATTCGTATGGAGACGAGACTGAAAACTTCTCAATCAATTTTCTCAATGTCTTCATTTTATAGATGTTACTGACTTGCGATTTGCGGCAGTTTAAGGTGTACTTTCAAATTTGTTATTTCAGCATAGGCTTATAAAACGGCTAATGTTGAAAAGAAAAGCATTTAAACGTTGCTACTAGACAAATACAAATATGTGTTTCTTACTTGGTAGATTAATATTCTCTGAAATAATTACTCGCTTATTTCTCTTTTTTTTTTTATTATGCAACGAAATAACCAGCAATGACCACCGAGGATATCTTTATTATAGACATCTCAGTTTTTGTATCTAAACTAGTCGACCAATGACTCCATTTTCCTGGTTTTCTGAGCAAGAGACTCATCGCACACAATAATGAATGGATGGCCGTTGGCAAAATACATCCAAACATAAAAAATTGTAAAAAAATGGATGCAATTCATTTGGGTTTGGGACATAAATCTAAGTAATTTCATCGAATTGCCCAGATTGGCAACCTCCCGGGACTCCAGGAATCAATTCCGCATGAACCATACTGGATCTATTTTTCCAGAGGATGTTCGCCGGTAACACAGCGTAACAAAAATGACATTTTTGCGTGTCTCAAGGATCAAATTATGTGTCTCTAGTAGATTTTAGGTCGCTAAATTTGATGCCGTTCTCAGAAATGTTCCATCACGTCACAATTTTTAGCTACAGGTCGCCAAAGTTGTATAAAACACAGGTTTTAACAATGTTTACATGAAATTTAAAGTATAATTTATCAAACTTTTTTGTGATTTAATCCACCAATCATGCAAAATAGAACTTAAACTTTCAATTTAGATATAATTTTATTGTAAATTTTGCCAATAAATTCAGTTTGAATCGATTTTTTCAACATGCTTGCAGTCTCCATATAAATTCTTCGTTTTTCCTATATGGCATAAGACAATACTTTTCAGAACCACCAAAAAATAACATTTTACCAGCGGAAAAATTATGAACTTCGTTGAAAAGTATTGTTTAACACATGAAGTTTGAATTTTGTGACAATCTAAGTAAAAAATTGCCATACAAGTTGGAAAACTTGTATGCAAGTTGGCTGAAATCGTCAAATTTAGCATTTTCAACCAGTCAATATCTCAAAAACTAGACGTGCTATGATATTTTTGAAAACGGCAATGGATTCAGCAACACCTAATTGAGTAAATAGTGGTATTTGGTGCTTGAGACAAAAACGTGTTCCGCAGTGTAATTGGTTCCTTATTACAGAGAAATTTTATGGCAAAATATCCAGCAACCGAATAGTACCGATGTGAATTACATATACAAAACTGCGATGGAAACTTAATTTTTGGATGTTTCGGGTTTCCGGAACCGGGTATGAGTAAGTAAATGATTTGAGAATGTCTATTCACAGTTCACTTGAGAACCTAGCCAACGATATGACGATATCAGATTACTTGATTAGTTACGAAACTACAA
>NW_018734537.1:0-42644 GCF_002204515.2 Aedes aegypti
AAGAGAGAGATTACGCGACCATCATCAGTTAGTTTCTTGTGTAACTTCGATTATTATGACCAATCACAGAGTAGTATTGTAGGTTATCAATTTTTTTTTTTTTTTTTTGTTTCTTTATTAAGGTGAATTTTAGCACATTAACATATGGCTAGTTCTTCACCCGTAGGTTATCAATGCTCAAGCTCAAACTAAAGCAAAGTGTCAAAAAATATCGTAATGTGAACAATTAATCCCACAATCAACAAGAAAATGTAAGCTATAGTTGCCATGCAATTGTACATTGCACGATCCGTCTTTTAAATGTCCCCTCGACTGACTACTCACGTGATTATAGATTGTAAGCATATATAGAAGTTTACACGCAAAGCAAACTTATACTAATTGTAAATCAAGTGAATGGGCAGTCTAAAGCAGTCCACACCTAACGCTTCTCGCGACTAGAGCTCTATTACAGTCAGTACGTCTATCAAATCCAGTAGGAATGGAGCTAAGGGATGTATTTCTTCTTATTGTCTCAGTTTCGATCACGCTGACAACCGTTAATAGTGCTAACATTTTGTGTATTATGACGGTTCCTAGTCCAAGTCATCACATTTGGTGAGATAGGTGAAATTCATTTCCATGCTGTTCTTGTAATAACGTTTTTACCATAGGAATCGAGTATGGATGGAAGCGCTGGTCGAGAGAGGGCACAATCTAACTACAATCACAATGGACGGTGATAAATCGAAAAATAATTTAACGTACATTCATATGGAACATGTGTACCCTGCATTATTTGAAGATCAAGGTGTAGATTATGTGGAAATGTCGAAAGAATCCGCATTTAGAACGGTGTTCTCGTTTCTTGATTTTTACACTAGTGTTTGTGATGGTGAGTGATTTGTGATCGGAAAAACATAAAAATTAGTTAATTTATTTTATCCTAGCTGTCCTCAAGTCCAACGGTATGAACGAAATTTTGGCCTACCCGGAAGATTTCAAGTTTGACTTAGTGATCTACGACTACGGCTGTGGACCGTGCCTGTTACCGCTGTTACACAGGTTCAACTATCCACCGCTATTATCTCTGACGCCGTTCAACAATCCGCCCTACTCGGTAGACGTCGTGGGAGGCCATAAGCATTTTGCGTATACTCCGTACTTTGCGCTCAACTACGACACAAAGATGAATCTTGGACAACGTGCATACAACACACTGCTGTGCTTGCTCAGTTCAGCGTAAGTAGTTTTGCTATCTTTGATAACGGTGGCTCGTAAGACGATGACCTTTTATCAATATCTAATCTTGCACTGGTTTTCAAGATTTGAGCTCTGCAAATTGGATGCAGCTTATATTTTTTTTTTTCACCAGAGTGATAACAATGAATTATAAAGTATATCATGGTTTGTAATTATGTTTGTCATGATATGTAATTTGGTTATCTTTCATCTTTCTCTGGTTTATTACCTGTTTGTTGCCTAAATTAAGGCATTTAGTGCATAATATGGGACATCATTGGCCAATGAATGCTTATCCATTGATCAATAATTAATCATTACAAAATTATAGAAGTGGGTTATGTAAGGATGCATTAATTTGAAAATTATTTTTTCTTCCATAATTTTAGTGATTTGAATGTTTTGTGAAACGTTAAGTTACTTTTTCGAGCCAAATAGGAAAAACTAAAATAACAGTACAGGAAATGGGTACTGCTATTTCAGTTTTTCCTATTTGGCTCAATCGAACAATTTACAATTTGTTTTGGACGTTATGCTTGTCGAGTTGTTTGAATTGATCCATAACGCTTCAATATCAACTTCAATAAGAAAAATGCCATCTACATAAAGACAGCTCAAGGGGACGGACCTGGTGTAGTGGTTAGAACACTCGCCTCTCACGCCGAGGACCTGGGATCGAATCCCATCCCCGACATAGTCACTTATGACGAAAAAAGTTATAGTGGCGACTTCCTTCGGAAGGGAAGTAAAGCCGTTGGTCCCGAGATGAACTAGCCCAGGGCTAAAAATCTCGTTAATAAAGTCAAACCAACCAACCAAAGACAGCTCATCCAGAAGTAACATTTTCTGAATAGTGCTTCAGAAGTAATTTCAATATGAACTCCAAACGCGTTTTAATTAATTGTTCTAGGGTACCAACATTTTTGTAGATCGTATATGTACAAAAGTACACTGAAAAACCAATTTCATTTGGATATTGATTCATTTTACATTAATTAGTTGGATGTGTTATTCTGGATTCCTTATGTCAGACTACCCACAGCCCAAAATTATTGAGGCATTTGCATATTTAGATAATTCAAGTTACATCGTACATCTCTTCAAATAACAGAATGGCGTGCTTATTAACCAAAAACCATTATTTTATGCAGGTTAAGTTTTTAAACGAACTGTTTTGCAACGGTGAAATCCAATTTAAAATTAGTATTAAATAAAACACCTAAAAACAAAAACACATACATCAACTGATCAATTTCACATTTCAAATTCGAGATCCTTTCAAATCTGACTTTTTCATCTGTTGGATCACATTTTAGTTTGGTAGAATCCGGATTTTTATCTGGTATGAGAAATTCTCACCATGACTTTGGGGCCCCTAGAAATTCCGGGCTCGGTGCAGACCGCACCCATCACGCTCCTGATTATTAGTGTCTATGGTTACTTGGCTAACCTTGATATCATTATTACGAACAACCCGCGTATTCGTAGGCTTCGACAACGTCACTGACCTCTACTTGATTACCTTCTGAATATTATTTTCGCAATTATTTATTCGACATTCGCTCTGTACTGAAGTCTGCCGTATTCTACACGCTTATTAATATTCGCTTCTTCATACATTTTATTTGCGATAAACAAATTATTCGACAACTCCAAACAAATCCCCATCATGACACCTCGCTTGTATTTCGAATGCGATGTCGATTCATCTAGCGTTGGACGTAGCAGCCTAAGTCCTTCAAGACATGACCTGCGTCACAATGTTACGCCAACTAACTCGGTCCATGGCTGCTAACCTCCAGTTTCTCGATCGCCCCACACTTCCAAGATGCTCCACTTGGTCAAACCACCTAGCTCTTGCGCTCCCCTTTGTCTTGAACTGGCCGGATTTGAGGTGAACACCATTTTTGGGCATTGTTGTCCAGCATTCTCACAACATGTCCCGCCCATCGTACCCTTCCGGCTTTGGCGACTGTCTGGATACTGGGTTCACCGTAGAGTTGCGCAAGCTCGTGGTTCATTATTTTCCTCCATACGCCGTTTTCACATACTCCGCCGAAGATCGTCATAAGCACACGTCGTTCAAAAACTCCTAGCGCTTGCAAGTCCTCTTCAAGCATTGTTCACGTCTCATGCCCGTAGAGGACTACCGGTCTTATCAGCATCTTGTACATGGTATAAGTACGGAAGTGAAGTTTACCAGACCGCAAGGTCTTGTGGAGTCCGTAGTAAGCACGACTTCCGGCAATGATACGTCTTCGAATTTCTCTGCTGCAGTTGTTATCCGACGTTATCAATGACCTGAGGTAGACAAATTCGTCCACCAACACCCTATTACTCAATTTGGGATAAATTTTCAAGATCTCCACTAGGTAGCTTGCAACGGGGTTGGTGGTCCAATGGCTACCGCTTCTGCCTCATAAGCAGAAGGTCATGGGTTCAATCCTTGGTCCGTTACATTCCTCGTACTTTGTAGTTGTATCTTTCATTCGCTTCTATCTTCTACCCTTAATCTATCACACTTGATCTATCCATTCATAGCATTTGCTACAACCTGAGACGGATAAACAAAACGTGTCCCTACGCTTCCATTCTTCCATCATCATAGTCGGATTGTTAGACGGAGTTGCTTATCTCATAGGCAGAGGCGAAGTCCATTGATTGCCTTCATTTAAAAAACATAATTACTGTATAATTCCGTTTTTTAACTATACTCAATAAAAAAATACAATCTATTTTCTGATTCAAACTCATTTATTGCCTGAAAACATGATCATATTTGACGGTTTAGAACAAAATCTTTGAAAAAAAATTTCAGTTTTGGACTTGAAAAATTCGTTCCTAGAAAAACTTTTTTCCCTTACATATGCCCAATTTGCAATGTATGGACGACTTCTAGTAAACTTAATTGCGAAACTTTTTGTCTAAGAACAATCAAAATTTGAAACGGCCGTTTTTTTTTAAATTGACTTTAAAGTTTTGAATCATTGTTTTTTTCAGTGTAGAAAATGTTTTTTTATTTCTTCAATATTTTTTTCTAAAACTTCTGGAAATGTCATTTTAGTCCCCCATACAACATTTTTTGTAGGTCTTACCGTTTTCGAGTTATACGGGTTTATAAAAATAAGTAAAGAAAACTTTAACCCTTTCCAAATGTTAGTGTAGATCGATTTTGAAAAAAAAAACAAAGTATGTAAGGTATCTTAGTTTCACATAGTCTTCACACCCAGAAAGTTTCATTGAATTCTGAAGGGGTGCTGCCAATCCCTTTGTCGAGTTGGCGTGAAATCCGTCTTTTGCCATTTTTAATCGCCGAATACTTTTCAATCAGCCACCTAACCAAAGTTGCTCTACCGACATCGAAACGATACAACATTGTCCCTTTATTATTTGCATGATGGCCATGTTCATAGCCATCTTACTTTATCAGGGCTCTCAGGGTGTCGACTGAATTTTGAAAATAAAATTCCCTGACTTTCCCTGACCTTCCAGTCGTTTTCCAGAAAAAAATCCAGACCATACTGATTTGTTGGTTTGGTATGTTTTCTTCTTCTTCTTCTTCTTCTTGGCATTACGTTCTCACTGGGACAGAGCCTGCTGCTATGCTACTCCACAGGTAACTGAGAGCTTTCTTTGTCAAAGTTCAATGTCAAAGGTGTGGCAGGTACAATGATAATATATGGCCAGGGAAGTCAAGGGAATTTCCATTACGAAAAGGTCCTAGCTCGGAGGAACTCCTCTAAGAATTTTCAATGAGTAGCTACAAGTCTCAGAAACTGAAAATGGAATATTGAGCAGATTCCTTCAAACCAAATTCCGGAAATTTTAGCTTCCAAGCATTTTCTGGAGTTCCCAAATAATTTTTAATGAGGAATGTTCTGATCTTCAGAATATCTGGAGAATTTCCCGAATATAATCTTTAAAAATCAAATGTGCATATTTGTAAGTAAGCTCCTGATAAAAATCCTGAACTAGCGCTTGAACTCTAATTCACCACATTTTCGAAAATTTCTGGAACATTGAAATAGTAAAATCGAAAATGAAAAACATTGCAAAATAAAAAAAAAAATATCAGTATAAGAGCACTATTGTGGCATTATCTTAAAATGTACTGTTTCCAGAAATAACCCGATAAAAAAAAAACAGAAAATATCCTGTCCTGCCCTTGTGCTCTTGAAAATGAGAACCCTCATTGTTTTTCTCTATTTATCGTTTTACTAAAATATTTTAAGCAAACTCGTAAAGATTAACATGATTTAATGGATTGAGCTCTATATGTTATCAACATTTTGAGCAAAATGACCGGAACTAGAAATTAGTTGATTTGATAAACTTTAGAATTTAAGATTGTTGGAGCAACTTCGAAGAGCACTGTTGATGCTCTTCATTAAAAAAAATAGAATCTGAGGATAAGTATAAGTAGTGAAGTACAGTTCACTCTACATGCATAATAGCATTTTTGCAATGATATAGTGCTATTATGAAAGATTGAATACCAATTTGTTTCCATTAATCGCAGACATCGTATTAAATTGCAGAAAATCAGCATTTATATTTTCCCCTGACCTCTAGTGGAATTCCCTGACTTTCCCTGACTTTCCAGGTCAAAAATTGAATTCCCTGACATTACCTGACTTTCCAGGTTTTTCCAGGTAGTCTATACCCTGGCTTTAGACTTAGAAATATTTACAGAAGTCCATTGCATGTTTGACCGTATTCTGCTTGTTTCACATGTTCTTTAAGCAATAGAGATATTTTTTTTAAAGACACGGACACCGTCTTCAGCCATTTAGCTGCACAGACTGTAACTTAACACTAGACAACGGACAAGCATGCTCCAATGGTACAGCCGAGAAACATTTCTGACAAAAAGTTTCAATGGCTGCAGCGGGAATCGAACCCACAACCCATGACACGATGCGCTCATTGCCTGACGACACTAACCGCATGGCCGTGAAGCCCACAAGAGATATTAATTTCTTGGGGTCATCTTGCTCTAAAATTTACTCACATTTCTCATATACTACGAGAGCGAATCCATTCTATACGCGTAACTAAATATTTCGCCTATATTTTTATTGAACTTACAGTTATCGTTACTTCTACATCATGCCAACTGTTGATCGAATGGTCCGATCGTATTTCAACTATTCCAACCTGCCATATATAGGCGATCTGGAAACGCGAACTCAACTCATGCTGGTCAACACCCATCCGGCAATGGATGCTTTGGAGGCTCTTCCTCCTAATGTAGTTACTATTGGTGGGGCTCACATCAAAGATCCCCCTCCACTGCCGGAAGATTTAGAGAAATTTATCCGAAGTAGCAAAAAAGGAGCTGTCCTGTTTTCCTTGGGAACCAACGTTCGCAGTGATAAAATAGGCGAACACCGTCAACGAATGTTCATCGAAGCTTTTCGACAGATGCCACATTATCACTTCTTGTGGAAATTTGAATCAGATCTGAAGCTGGATCTTCCACCAAATGTTATTATTAAGAAGTGGATGCCACAAAACAGTATTCTCGCTCACCCCAACGTTGAGGCGTTCATCACTCATTCGGGAGGATTGAGTACCCAGGAAGCTTCGTGGTTTGGAGTCCCGTTAATCGGGATGCCCTTTTTTATGGATCAAATTAGGGTATGTAGATAACCGATCGAGTTTCTAATTCAATCAGAATAAACACTTTTTTCATTTGCAGAACTGTCACCGTTCAGTGAGTGCTGGAGTAGCAGAAGCGCTTGATTTCCAAACGCTAACCGTTGGAAAAATTCGAAACACTGTATTGAAAGTGCTAGAAACCCCCAAGTATAAGGAAAACATGAAGCGCCGATCGAAATTCCTTCAGGACCAACCCGAGAAACCGTTGGATCGAGCCATATGGTGGATTGAGTATGTCATTCGTAACCCTGACTTGAATCATATGAAATCGCCTACATTGGAACTGGGAACCCTCAAGTCAAACCTCGTAGATGTGTTTGCATTATATTTGTTAGTGATCGTACTTGGGTACAAAATCTTGATATGGGGTCTCAAATCTATATTCCACAAGCAAGCAAATAAGAAAATAGACAAGCTCGAATAAATTTCATTTAATAACTATCGTAAAAAGTGCCCACTGCGTGTGTGGCACTGATGGTTTCTACTTTGGTTGTTGCAAATATTATCCAAACGATCGATGGGCTAGTCATTCAAAGATTATGAAAGTATCAGATGTAACATTTTTTTATTGAGTGCACTAAAAGTTATTGATTGTGTATAATTTAAATAGTCTCTCAATTCTAGTGCAGCACCAAAGATCACACTTGCTTGGTTCCAACTTTGAAATTAACGCTATGTCTAAGTCATAAAATTAATAAAACACCTGCAGTTTACTACTGCCAAACATATAACAGATCATGACATTTTGATGAATCCGAAAGAAAAACTAAAAAATCTTCGAATATCTGATATTATGCCAATAATATCATTAAGTATGAACCTAAAATTGGATGGTTCATGCCCCAATCCTTTCAAAAATCTTTTTGTGTTTATCCATTTCCCAGTGCATTTCACAGCGTGACATATATAACATTGTTGCGTGTTCTTAGGATTAAATCATATGTCTCTAGATAATTTTGGATTGCTGTATCTGATGTCACTTTCAGAAATTTTCCAGCGTGAAACAATTTGGAGTAACTTGGCACCAAAGTTTTATAAAATGCTGGTTTCATCAAGGTGAAGATGCATCAAAGCCAAAACGTAAGAGCACAAATATAGAAAACCAGACTCAGGGATACAGGCCTCTCCGCTAAAGAGCGAAGGCTGCACGTCGTCTAGTAGATTGCAAAAAAAATGCTGCTTACTTGCAAACATGCAATATTACTCCTTTCATTTCATTTCCATTTATTTAATTAACATCTAAACAGATAACACTGAATCAACAATTTCACGCCACAATACTTGGTTCGTGGCCGCATCTCTCCATCCTCGGTTCTGCCCCACGCTCGCCAGATTGATACGCACTTATCCGCCCACCTAGCTCGCTGCTCTCCACGCCTCTCTTTTACCAACCGGATCCGATGTGGCTCCAGCTTTGGCCGATCCAATGCGGATCCAACTTTGGCCACCTTCTGGATACTAGGTTCGCCGTAGAGTTGGGCGAGCTCGTGGTTCATTAGGGTGGGGCTTATTTCCAAAAATCTTCCGTAGTCAAGATTTACAAAGTGGAAAATGATCATCGGTCCCAAAATAACATCCTGTGAAAAAATGAGAATTTTTGGTGAAGGTTTAGAGGTGGCGCAAAGAGCGTATGTGCAGTTTTCCCATTTTAGTGCACTCTGAAAAATTTTGGTATGCTTTTCAGCTTGTTTTGGTGATTTTAGGACCCTTAAGGGCAAAAAATCACCTCAAAATTGCGATATCTCCACTCCTTTAGATGATATTTGACGAAATATATTTTATGCATGCGATTTTTGGCCCTTGAATAGGTTACGCTAACTGATTACTATGAACCCGAATAAGCACATGAATAGCTGGGGAGGATTCCTATGCTAGTAGAATGGAACAAAGAGCAAAGAAGAATGAGAGAAAGAACAAAGAACACAGAAGAATGTAAGGTGGGCTGGGTTAAACAGGTGGGAGGGTGTAACTGATGATATTATATTAGAATCAACTACGGAACCGTGAAAATATCTCGGTTGGATGTATGAGATGTGATTGTATGTAAGTTTAACACTTATTTAGTATTTTAGAATGTCCGTTTGATATAACTCCAGCAATTGCTTTTATAAAATGAAAGAAATAACAGAGGGGGCCTAAGTCCATACAGGCTCAAAATCCGTACACTTTATACAAATAGAAGTAGTTTTTTATGAAGTGGAAGAGTTTAGATTCATTCCTTAGATGTTCGGAATTTGATCCCGCACAATATATCCTTATTAGGTAAATCCATAAACGATTTCTGCTTTCTAGCAATAACACTTCCTCTTAGAATTTCCACAGGAATATCTGGATTAGGATGCCATTTTAGCAATTAATTGCGTTTGGGCTTCCAATACTTTCGCCACAACACCTGCAACACAACTTCGGACGAACGAAAATGCAGTTGAAGATCAATACATCGTTCTACATCTGTATTTGAAATCGATGTATATAAACAACAGCAGAAGGAAAAAATCGGTAGTCAAAATTCAAATTAGTGCACGAACTTCTATAGGGTGCAAGAGATAAAGCACTTCAGGTTGCAAACCTCTCACAGTTCTATAACATATTTTTTAGGAATTGCAACAGAGCTACATGAAGGAATTTTCACAGGATGTCCTATGTATTTATAAATAATTATATAAATTGGTTATGAACTCAATAGATACTGCGTGAGGCTAAATTTCCAGGATGTATATTTTGCAACGTTCCCTTTCGATAAATTACCATCATCATTCAGGAAAACACAACCAAACGATTATTGAACTAAAGCAGTAAAGTGGACATGCATTGATCTATATCTACCAGGAGAATAATGATGAAACTTCGCATGGAGTTGAGGACATTTTAGCCGTTACTGCAATTTTTCCATAAATAGTAATCTAAAATCGTATACATGGGTCGAAAACTAGAGATGGTTAAAAAATTGGTGCTCTTCCCCTACTTGAAGAAAAATTGTTCAAAATATTTCTGAACTAGATACATTTCAACCTCATCGCCATACAAAAACCGAGTGTTCGGAATATGAGTCTGTTTGGAATTTAAGACAAATCGGTAATAGTAAATAGAAGTCAATATAATCATCGTTTATTACTGGAACTTTTCTCCATTGCGTAAAATCGAGATTTTTAAAGATTCCTCAGTTACACTCAAGATATCACTAGTTTCACCCTCCCACCTTACATTCTTCTGTGTTCTTTGTTCTTTCTCTCATTCTTCTTTGCTCTTTGTTCTATTCTACTAGCATAGGAATTCTCCCCAGCTATTCATATGCATATTCGGGTTCATAGTAATCAGCCAGCGTATCCTATTCAAGGGCCAAAAATCGCATGCATAAAATATATTTTGTCAAATATCATCTAAAGGAGTGGAGATATCGCAATTTTGAGGTGATTTTTTGCCCTTAAGGGTCCTAAAATCACCAAAACAAGCTGAAAAGCATACCAAAATTTTACAGAGTTCACTAAAATGGGAAAACTGCACATACGCCCTTTGCGCCACCTCTAAACCGTCACCAAAAATTCTCATTTTTTCACAGGATGTTATTTTAAGACCGATGATCATTTTCCACTTTGTAAATCTTGACTACGGAAGATTTTTGGAAATAAGCCCCACCCTAGTGGTTCATCCTTCGCCGCCACACACCGTTTTCCTGCACACCGCCAAAGATCGTCCTAAGCACCCGACGTTCGAAGACTCTAAGTGCTTGCAAGTCCTCCTCGAGCAGCGTCCACGTTTGATGCCCTTAGAGGGCTACCTTATAAGCGTTTTGTACATGGTAAATTTGGTGCGGGTGTGAATCTTTTTTGACCGCAGCTTCTTGTGGAGTCCATAGTAGGCCCGACTTCCACTGATAATGCGCCTCCGTATTTCACGGCTAACATTATTGTCAGCCGTCAGCAAGTATTCAAGGAAGACGAACTCATCGACCACCTCGAACGAATCCCCGTCTATCGTAACACTGCTAACTAGGCGAGCCCTGTCGAGTTCGGCCCTACCAGCTAGCATGTACTTTGTCTTGGACGCATTCACCACCAGTCCAACTTTTGCTGCCTCGCGTTTCAGGAGGGTGTACAGGTCTGCCACCTTTTCAAATGTTCGGCCGACAATGTTCATATCATCCGCGAAGCAAACAAATTGACTGGATCTCGTAAAAATCGTACCCCGGCTGTTGAGCCCGGCTCTCCGCATAACACCTTCTAGCGCAATATTGAACAACAGGCACGAAAGTCCATCATCTTGTCGTAGTCCCCGGTGGGATCCAAACGAACTGGAATGTTCGCCTGAAACCTTCACACAATTTTGCACACCTTCCATCGTTGCTCTTATCAGTCTCGTGAGCTTCCCGGGAAAGCTGTTCTCGTCCATGGTTTTCCATAGCTCTACGCGGTTGATACAACCGTATGTCGCCTTGAAATCGATGAAAAGATGATGCGTTGGGACCTGCGGGGACATCATAAGCCTTTTTAAAAATAGGATCCTCATTTTTCATCACTCATTGCGCCTTGAATCCTTCTATTGGGGTCGAAAAATCCTTTTTGAACACTTCGCTATATTTTTCTTTTATCTTATCAATAGCAGTTTCATTAGACTCAGTTGTCATATTGTTAATTACTATAGAATTTGAGAAAAATCGTCTCCAGTCGGGATAGAATACATCAAGCCAAGTTCGCCCAAGTAAAGGGAAATATCATTGTCACAATCCAGCACAAGTTACTGTAACAATGCTTCCTTTTTTTTAAATTTCACTAAGATCTTTGCCTCACCCTCAATTTTGAGTTTTGATCCATTGACCACTATCAACTTTTTAGCATATTTACTCAAAGGATTGGAAAAAAATTGAAAAATATCGATTTTTACCAATAACGGAAACAGAAGCGCCACAATCTATTTCCATGTCCAAAAGATTTCCTTCAATATCAACCCTGACTAGACATGGATCACTCATCTTATTAATGGACGAGACCAACATGCATTATAAATCACCTGAATCACTCTCTTCTCCATCCCAATCGTTCATTTGCATCCTTTCCATTAGTTCGGCTATATGGCGGTCTGCAGAGGGCCCTGGCCTGTAAGAATCCACCAGGTTAACGGCATCCCTTTGAAGGTTCTTGAGTTTGAAGCACTCTTTCTTAAAATGACCCTTCATCCCACAAAAATTGCAGATCATCTGCGAATAATCTGGTTTAGGCCTTGTCATACCTCTTCCATCCTGCCTGAAATTCATTGCTTTGGATCCATACTGACGCTGTCCTCTCCCTTGCTGTCCAATGTCATATGGCCTCGCGCCCAGACGACTTTACATCGGACCTCTGCTGCTTTCAGCTCCTCTATTGAATTCTTCTTCCTGGTATTTCCGCGCTAAATCCAGCGTCTGTCTCAGCTTTCCGTAATGTGTTCCATACTGCATGCCTGGGTTGTGCTGGATTGCTTCTATATGCCCTGGTCCTGCGTTTAGTGGCTCTACTGCCGTACCCGCATTTGCTCTTGCAACCTCCCACGTAACTATGATTTTTTCAGCATTTGCTAGAGTAAGTTTCTCTTCGCCAAATAAACGCTGACGTAAATGTTTATCTCTTATCCCCGATATTAAACGGTCCAAAATAGCAGTTTCTTTAATGTTTGAAAATCCAAAGAATTCCGCTTGTAATTTTGAAGCCAAAACAAAATCTTCAGTTGTCTTATCAGGGTTTTGCACTCTTGTACTAAATTTATAACGTTGGACTAGATCTGGCTCAGTTTTGTCCAAACGATTTTTCAGCTATGATATCAATTCATCGAAGCCTGCCTCCTCAAAGTTACCAGTTGGGTACAGAAGTTTGATCTCCTCAAGCATTACTGGTCCACTGAGTGTCACAAAATCTCGATTACTTTTTCAAATCGACGTAAGTAACTTTTATACGGATTTGAGAAAATTGATTAGGAAAAATCACAATCTATCTTCTAAAACTGTTTTAAAATGAATCACCTTTTTAACATTTTTTTTGCCGTGTACTTCGCTCAAATTTTGCATACACTCAGCTCACGTTCAAAAACTAGGTAGTTTCTATTATTTCCCACAAAAATAATTATAAGAAAATGATAAGCCGTTTCATTCAGTTACTTTCGACGTTTTTCTACCAGTGTAAAATCGGCTCAAGTAGTGTTTTGTTTTGATTCGTGGTTAAGTCACTTTGTCTCTCCATACAGCGGGGCGGCGAAAGTAGTGGTTAGGTTGCGAAAGTTGAAAATGTTACTTTCGTCGTTTTGTAAATCCGGAAATTAAACGTTCTAAAAGTGAAAAGTTGAGTTGGTACAGAGCGGTACGTGTAGAATTCCGCCTGCTTAACACGTAGGATCGACAAAGTAAGTTTGTATACTTTTTTCACTTGAGTCTGTATGAATAAGTTTTCGAGAAATAGTCCATTCTGCCTTCGTCAATTATTTTATTGATTTTGAAGTAGAACTTCAATCTAGCAAACCAATCGTTGAAGCTAACACCTCTTCGATATGGTTCAATAGTGCAAGCAACACTTGAACTCAAGGTTATCAGCTTTCAAAAACTTATAAGGTTTCAAGTGAAATTTGTTTAAAATTTATCTAATTTTGAAATCAAATGATATATAAAATCAAAGAATAAAATGCCAGCATTCAAATCAAAAATAAAGGAAATAAAGCAATAATAAAAAAAAATCACATTCAGTGGGGTAAACGACTAAAATACCGGCTATTCTTGTTATATATACTAATAAGAAAAAGAAAAAATCCGACTCACCGATCACGTCCTTTGACCTTCGCCAACAATCGATTGTTGTCGAACGGATACCTTCCGACAAAAAGGATGTCCTGGAGAAAATGCGGTCCGGACAAACCGGCGAACTGCTTCCTTGATGCAAGAAAACGATCCGATACAGGTTACCGTGTTCTAATGCAACGATTAAGTACTCCAGCTACACTGCCAGTAATGTGTACTGTGTGGTATAATCACTATTCTATTGCTCAAAAAACGCCAATCTGTTAAAACAATAAGAAAAACTATCTTATTATATGGAAACAATAGATATGTGCTTTATCCTGAAAGTTTATTCAAAAGAATTGTTCTTTCTTTTATACACTGGTGAAATTACAACCTTCACGTTTCAAGTCACAAAATCACTAAATCTTGTTTATTCCTTCTCCAGGAAGGTAATCGATCAAATACAGATTTGTTGCCCGAAGGCAAACGATGTTTGACAGATACACGAATGAGGATGTTCGAATGCGCAGGGTGCGCTAGGGGCATGACACTAACATAGAGTACAGGCGCTCAAGGTTTGCAGAAGCTAAAGCAAAAGCAAACCCCTCCTTCCCTGACAGCATACGATCAAAGTTGCCCGATCTTCACAGTCTGAGAAACATCGAAAGTAATCAGTTTAAATGTCCCGCTAATTATTTCTTCACAAATATCTAACCAGACGAACGCATGCTGCTTATTAATCAATTTAATTAATTCGTTCCACATTTGGCCATACACCAGAAACCTAGCCTCTTGATTGCCAAGTTTTTAAATTATCAGCAGGAAACTACAGAAAACCTGGGGAAAAATACAAAGATGGTACCAAAATTGAAACTAGTCAAAAGTCCTGCCGAAGTCTCTACCTACTGTCCGAACCGTACTAGTTTCCTCTATCAGTAAACTTTTCATATTTTCTCTTATAAGCAGGTGAAATCAACTCACCTGTAGAAAATCTGAACTGCTACGGCAAATGAAATGTAATGTGTTTTAACAAAATGTTAATAAAATCTAAAATGTATTTTATCAAATTAGGATGATAGTGTAGTCTAATTACACAGAACACCTACATATAAGAAATGAATGTAATGTTTGGAATGATACAAATAAAGAAATAAAAAAAAATAAAAATAATTTAAAAAAGTAAACTTTTTATATTTTTTTCGTGAATTGTTGGGATATGAGTTCGAAACTTGTACCGTTCCGCCTTGTATTCCGAACACTTAATGCTCATGGCGAACTAAAATGCACCTGAAAAGTATAAATCAGCTGATATTTTAAAAAAAATGAATTTCTTTGCAAATCTTTGCAACCAATTTTATGTAAAAGTATGGAACAACATTTTGTTTCAAATGCTGAACACTGTACTCATTCTGTCTCATATCCCGAACACCAAATCTCAAAACCATGACTATCGAAAAACTTAGCTTGGCTGACCCAAGGCGTATCTGGTATCTTCCGTTAGGGGCTGTCATAAACCCGAAGAAGCCAGAAAAGGTTAGATTGATTTGGGACGCTGCAGCAAAGGTAAATGGAATCTCGCTGAATTCCGTTCTTCTTCCCGGTCCCGATCTGCTTACACCATTGCCCGCTGTTTTGTTCCGCTTCCGCCAGTTCCCCGTGGCAGTTTCGAGTGACATCAGGGAAATGTTTCATCGAATACTAGTCACTGAAGCCGACCGCCATTCTCAACGTTTTTTGTGGCGAAATTGTCCAGATCAAAAACCACAAATCTTCTTGATGGATGTTATAACATTCGGGGCAACTAGTTCCCCTGTGTCTGCGCAGTTCGTAAAGAACAAAAATGCTTTGGAATTTGTTTACAGGTGTCCTCGAGCTGTTGAAGGTATTCTGAAAAGCCATTATGTTGACGACTACCTCTACAGCTTCGAGACGGTCGGTGAAGCTAAATCGGTCAGCAGTGAAGTCAGAGCAATCCATCTGAAAGGTGGTTTCGAACTCCATAATTGGTCGTCAAATAACAAGGAGGTTTTGGAAAATCTCGAAGTAGCAGCTACTAGGGTAGAAAAACACCTGACATCAAACAGAGACACCAATACAGAGCGTATTCTAGGAATGCTTTGGAATCCCGAAGAAGACAAGCTTGGATTTTCAACGAAGTTCAACGACGAGATTGCGATGCTGATCGAAAACGGTTTAAGACCAACCAAGCGACAGATATTGAAATGCGTGATGAGTTTGTTTGACCCCCTCGGTTTACTAGCCTGCCATCTGGTTCACGGTAAAGTGCTCATGCAGGACGTCTAGCGTACAGGAATTAGCTGGGATGAACCCGTGACTGACGATATTATGAGACATTAGGAAAGGTGGATTAGACTGTTTTCCAACGTGAAGAACTTACGCCTCCCCAGGTGTTACTTCCAGAACGCTAGTTCTGCCCTGTACGATTCACTACAAGTCCATGTATTTGTGGACGCCAGCGAAGTCGCCTATTCCGCAGCTGTGTACTTTCGAATCATCGGAGCAGATGGGATCGTTCAGTGTTCTTTAGTAGCCGCTAAAACCAAGGTCGCTCCATTGAAGTACGTTACAATTCCACGGTTGGAGCTGATGGCGGCTACTTTGGGAACGACTCTGTTGTCTTTCGTAATTGATGACCATACGATCCAAATCAAGAAACGATTCCTGTGGTCCGATTCTAAAACGGTATTATCCTGGATTCATTCCGACCACCGTAAATATCGCCCGTTTGTAGCCGCTAGAATCGGACAAATACTAACAACAACGAACGAAACCGAGTGGAGATGGGTCCCTAGTAAATTAAATGTAGCCGATGAAGCCACAAAATGGGGGAAAGGCCCATGTTTTGAAGCAAATTGTCGCTGGTTTGTTGGCCCAGATTTCCTCTACACTCCAGAGACCGAATGGCCAAAGCCTAACCAAGTGAAGGTAGCTACAACGGAGGAAATTCGACCATGTTTTCTACATCACGAATCTCTTCCAAAGGTTCTCAAAGTGGAGTCGCCTTCTGAGAGCGGTAGCATATATGCTTCGAGCCGTTTCAATCTGGAGAGCAAGCGGAGAGGAGGCAAAACGTGGCATACGATCCGTGTCGAAATCGCCTGTTCGACTATCGCATGACAATCTTGTAGAAGCGGAGTTGCTGATTTGGAAACAAGTACAGATGGAAGCTTATCCAGATGAAGAATCGTTGCTGTCGAATAACTGTTCGATACCCAAAGACAAACGGGCAAATTAGTTGAAGTCAAGCTCACTGTATGCACTTTCTCCTATTATGGATGAGAAAGGGATTATTCGGGTAGATGGACGCATAGGAAACGCCAAGCAAGTGCCAAGGCGTCATCATGTAACACTCCTTCTTGTGGATCATTACCATCGGGAGTTTCTTCATAAAAACAACGAAACAGTGTGCAACGAAATGCGTCAACGATTCTACGTGCCCCAGCTTCGAGTACTGATTCGCAAGGTATCCAAGCAGTGTCAGCGGTGCAAAACAGTAAAAGCACGTCCTGAAATTCCAAGAATGGGACTCCTACCAGCGAGACTATCTCCGTTCATGCGGCCATTTAGCTTCGTCGGTTTGGATTATTATGGACCGCTTTTGGTGAAGGTTGGGCGTTCGAATGCAAAAAGGTGGGTAGCCCTCTTCACATGCCTCACCATACGAGCAGTGCACGTAGAGGTGGCCTACGACCTATCTACGGCATCTTGCATTTCATGTATCAATCACTTCGTAAGTCGCCGTGGGCGCCACTGGAGATTCATTCCAAAGTGGGTTTTCATCCCACCATTAGCTCCCCACATGGGTGGCTCCTGGGAGCGCATGGTTCGTGCGATCAAAACTGCTCTTTTTAGTCTTCCTCAGGATCGCAAAATGGACGACGAGGCCTTGCAGACGATGTTGGTTAAAGCCGAGGCCATAATCAACTCCAGGCCGTTAACCTACTTACCACTTGATTTGGACGAGCAGGAAGCCATAACTCCAAACCACTTTCTACTAGGGAGTTCAAGTGGTACCAAACAGCCAGCAGTCCCAATCACGGATAACAGGAACCTCTACAAGTCCTGGGAGTTGATCGAACAACAACTGGACAACTTCTGGAAAAGATGGGTACGAGAGTACCTTCCAACGTTAACTCGACGAACAAAATGGTTTGAAGAAGTCAAACCAATCGAACCAGGAAGTTTGGTGATGGTCGTCGACGATGCCAAGAGAAATGGGTGGATACGAGGACGTGTATTGGAGGTAGTTGCAGGACAGGACGGTCGCATTCGACAAGCTCTAGTACAAACGTCCGCAGGAGTATTCCGTCGTCCCGTTTCAAAATTGGCTGTGCTGGACTTGAAAGATTCCGGTAAAGTTGCGTCAGATACCCATCTTTACGGGAGGGGGAATGTTGCGACAGAATCGGTAACACTGCCAAGCACGACCTATACATAGACCGAGGAATCGCCTATCATGGAATGAAGAGATATGTCATCGCAAAACTGAAAGTCATTTCTAAAGCAAATTGTGCATTCTCATAAGTTGAATTCAATTATAATACCTAAAATAATAACCCCAAGTATTCTTTTTGAATTGTTATCTATTAAACGAGTGCGTGGAGTAATTTGTTTGAACTAAAGGTTAGTAATGTGAATTAAATGAGCTAGAAGTTAAATTATATCTAATAACTTTAGCAGAAAAATCACTCGTCCACGGTAGCCGTTTAGTATCAACGAAGATTATCAAGCAAACTGATTTGTAAGTTGAAATATGTTGCTACATTATAAAAACTAAATGTATTATTTTTGTAGTTTGAAGCATATCAACGACGATAAATAAACGCTTTCAAAAGCAGTACTGGCTTTGTTCTACGGGAACAGTCACAAACCTACAAAGAAGCGAGACAGAGAGTCACCAGGAGAAGAGGAAGTTCCAAAAAAACAGCGAAACGAGCAAGGAAAAGAATGGGGACATTGGCGGATGGCATACCGCCATCAACGCCAAAGATAAAAAAGAATCAGATAGAGAAGGTGAAGAAGAAAAAGGACGAGACGAAGAAGGCGAAGAGAGGCCCGCAGCGTGAGTGGTCGAGAGAGGATGCCATACTTGTTAAGGCAAACGACCAAAAACGTTCGCAGATATCCTTCGAAAAGTTAGGAACGATCCAAACCTGAAGGACCTCGGAGAAACGAGGTTAAAACACGGCGCACCCATAAAGGGGAGACGCTGTTTGAGCTGAAAAGCGATCCATCGATCAAGAGCTCGGCCCATAAGGATCTAGTCGCAAAATCTTCGACGAACGAGGCGGACGTAAGAGCACTTACTCAAGAAGCAGTTGTTGAGTGCAGATATCTATACGAGATAGCAACCGTGGACGAGGTGAGTGAGGAGCTACGCAAGCAATGCAGCCTTTGAGAGAAGGCCACATGAATCCGTCTGAGGAAGTCGTACGACGGCACACTGTCAGCCACTGGAAAACCGAATGTGGTACTAACTGTGCCAAGTTCCGCAGAGCTTCTTTGAGAATCAGGTGTGGGTGTATGCAACCGACGCCGGCCGGAAGGAGTTAAGGGTAACGCCGGGAGCTCCACAAGGGTCTATACTGGATGCTCATGGTCAGAGATACGGAGTTCCGGCCTGGGAGGCAGTATGTGTGTGATCACCGGGATGATTCCAATTTGCATCTCCATGGGATAAGACATCGAGTGCTATCAGCGGAGAGGCACTAGGCAGGTGAGGAAATTGGCGAGGATTGCCTAGCAGGTCAAGTGGCAACAAGAATGAAATGCCACTAAGAAGATAAGTGAACCCACAGACTCATCTAGAATATGTCGACCTGGGTAAACAGGAAGCATGGCAAAGTGAACTTCCACCTGACACAGTTCCTGTCAGCTCACGGTTGCTTCAAACAGTATTTGCATCGGTTCGGTTACGCGCTGTCACCTTTCTATCCCGTGTTTAATGAGAGAGAGGAAACGCTGGAACATGTAATGAAGCGGGTTTGACTTCTGGACCGGAATCGTTTGACCAGCCTCGGCACTCGAGTCAGCCTGACGAAGAAAGAAAACGATAGCCGCCGGTAGTCGCACCGCACTGATGACGTCTTCCCAACCCGAGCAGAAGCAAATAACTTCTGAATATCAAACTAAGGTATTCCATACCAGATAATTTCCAATACTTACAACCTGAATGAGGTATGAATGAGTCCTGCATAAGAGGTAAAATACCTCAAATAATATCTCAAGCATATTCTGCGAACACCAAACTGATAACTAGATCAGGTATTGTAATACGTCAGCAGCAGACCTCAATAGCTGTCTAATACCTCAATGAAGTATTTTTCTTCTTCTTCTTCTTCTTTCTGGCATTACGTCCCTACTGGGACAGAGCCTGCTTCTCAGCTTAGTGTTCTTATGAGCACTTCCACAGTTATTAACTGAGAGCTTACTGTGCCAATGACCATTTTTGCATTCGTATATCGTGTGGCAGGTACGAAGATACTCTATGCCCTGGGAAGTCGAGAAAATTTCCAACCCGAAAAGATCCTCGACCGGTGGGATTCGAACCCACGACCCTCAGCTTGGTCTTGCTGAATAGCTGCGCGTTTACCGCTACGGCTATCTGGGCCCCTATGAAGTATTTTTAATCGCTTTAAATATTTTATTTTTTTTGTTCAATATTATTACAATACTAAATTGAGGTATTGACAACTGAACAAAGCCTATTTTTGGTATGAAACCAAAATATGGTATGCATAAGTTATTAGGAGTTATTTGTTCCTTCTCGGGAACCGGTACTGGTGTCAACCTCCTACGCTCGGGGAAGTCAGGAGGAGAAGGAAGCGAGAAGCAAAGAAGAGGTTGAACGACCGAAAGAGACAGAGAAGCGGAGGGACATAAAAAGTCAGTCTGCTCAACATGCAAGAGCGAACCCTTGGCAGACTGCGCACAATGCAAGAGCACAGAGCGCAGCGGGAAGACGTCAAGAGCTTAATAGAAGTGCAGATGCGCAGTTTGGCTACAAACCGCATCTCTACAGAACTCTGGTCAGTTTTATTCGAATAAAGGATTGATGTTATGCGGTTTCTTGACGCTATTAGCATAAGCATTAAGCATTTCGCACAAATTCGTAGGTGGTACAATCCTATACCATTGTATGAGGGTTGCCTCCTTCCCGTCCGTTACCAAAGTCAGAAATTTGGGACTAACCTCTAACTCTTAGACAAGGTTGATGCATCCTCCAACAACGAGAGCTGCCCTGGCCACGTCCTTGCAAATGCCGGAGAAAGGGAAAGGATGATTGATTGAACACCTACTTAAGAAAGATGCAGAGAACTCTACGACCTCTCATGGGTGTTACTGGATCTTGTGGAATGTTGATGAAAAGGGTAGTGCTATAGGATACGTTCGGTAGACGTTCTGGCCGACAAATAGTTATTATTTACGCATTGTGATCATGCGCTGTTGATCAGAACAAAATCACCAAATTCCTTTTTGGAAACTGGAATCCGTCACTCCTCTAACAATGAAGAATAGCGTAAGCTGTAACATAGCACTGACCATCAAAATGCACACACCGCACGGAAAATCGACAAAAACTGCAATTCATAATCAATCCCGAACCGAGCATCCACGAACCACATTCAATTTTTGTATAAACACGTTTAACGCACACAGGAGATAAAAAAAAACGAGCCGCGCGAAACGAATTCAATTGCTGTAGCCATCACAGAGCACTCTCGAGCAAAACACAGGCAAATCAAATAAAAGAAGAAAAATAACTCCACTAATCAGCTTAAGATATAATCTCAGAAGAAAAAAAACACTTTCATGTTTTCACAGAACATTTGCACGTGGCGTAGCACCATCCGCCGAATCTACTTTTCACCAGCCGAACCGAAAGAAAAAATAAAAACGCGATACGAGGTAAACGTGACACAAAATTCAAAACGCAGCCGCCCGCGCGCACGGCTTGCTGCGATCCATGCCGTCTCTCGACGCTGTTACTCCTAAAATAATCACATGATGTCAAGATTACCTGTAGATACAAAAATCCATCGCTAGCTCAGAACTTATGAAGACTCATATGAGACAAATGTGCTATTATAGGTAGTATTCAAAGAACAGAAAGCAACTGTAATGCAATGATAGCTTTTTATGAAGATCGAGTTTATCTTGGAATTCTGCCGCTAGTGAGCATGATTTATACAATATTGTAGATTCACGGGACATCTCGTACAAAATCCACTAACTTATATAACTTCGGATTTTGTTTTACGACAGTTACAAAAAGAAAACATTTTTTTCATCTTTCAGCTTTGCTTCACTTTTATATTCAGTTGTAATTGTGCAAGCATTTTGGTCACTATCTTAAATATAATGAATAATATCAAGATTACTGAAGTTATCACGAACAATAAAACGTCATACATGTACTTTTGAATCCAATGTACATTCACGGCACTTGGCTGGAGCATTTCACTGTCTGGATTCCGCAGAACCCATTCAACCCACCAAATGGCACGCTCCAACGGACTTTCAGGTTGATCACGGAACAGCTGGGACAATCGCTTTATGTTTTCACTATAACTGCGGGTGTTCAGAATATCTTTGATGGCAGCTATGAGATCATCGGCTTGTAGGTATTGAACCATGAGCCTTTTTGCAACTCCGAGGGATACACAGTAATTAATGTTTCGAAACTGATCCGCAAATAGAGGAAAACCAATTATCGGAACTCCGTTCCAGATGGCCTCCTGAGTACTTAGGAGACCACTATGCGTGATAAAAAGTTTTATATTAGGATGCGCCAACAGATCGTTTTGAGGCATCCAAGCACGTATGAACACATTTTCCGGAACCTTCATCGGCAGTTTCGATTCGTCTGATTCAAACTTCCATATGAATTGATACTGTGGTAGTGCCTTCATAGCAATTAAGATCTCTCGAATGCGATCTGGACCTAACGTATCACTTCTGGCATTCGATCCCAGTGAAAATAGAATAAATCCATTTTTAGCACTACGTACTATGCGGTCTAAATCCTCGGGCAGCGGCTTAGCTTTGCGGATTTGCATTCCTCCGACTGGAATAACGTTTGGCATTTGAGGTTCCTTGTATTGAATTAGAGGGTTGTTGTTGATGAATAGTAATCTTATGCTGCTTTGAAGGTCCTTTGTACGTGGGGCATTCGGGAATACTTGTTTTAAAATGGCATCAGATTCTGGATACAGATAGATGTCTTTCATGATTATTTCGTACAAGTCGTAGTACCAATTTTGCAGGCGCTCCCAGAAGTTCATTGATTCTTGTACGTCGTATGAATGATTTGGAATGGATCCCGAATAGGCATACGAACCAATTAGAGGTGCTGATGTAGCTAGTGCATTATAGGGTGCAACCGGAATATAAGGCGGATTTCCAAAACGGTACATCAAAAGCGAAGCAAAGCATGGTCCAAACATGTAGTCACTCATAAACAGATCAAACTTGAAATTTTCAGGATAACTCATGAGCTGTTTGAACCCTTTTGACTTGATTCCTGCTTTGCAGCATACTATGGTAAATTCATCTAACATGCGAAGTATTGACATTGGGCTTTTGTGCATCTCGAAAAAATCTAACATTTGGCGATTGCTGGTATTGTACATTTCGTCGTAGATATTTTCTAGATGAATGTAGGTCACATTTTTCGGTGGATTCTTTTCAATATCCGGGCTCACTACTGTTACGTTATGACCTCTCTCTGCCAATCCATTCATCAGTGGTCGAAGCCTACGAAATAGAATAAAAAAAATGCGTTACTTCCGGATCACTAAACATTCACAATAATTCTTACCATATAGAATGACTTGGTGATGGAACTCCAGACAAGATAAGAATATTAGCTCCACTCACAAATGCTGGTATAAAAGTTAGCACGAGAATGAAAATTTGGTTCTTCATGGTTTCAGAGTATTGGATCAATGTCAAGCGCAAGGACTAGAATAGATTGTGTGAAGGACAATCACTGCACTTTTATGTCAGCAGCCAGTACGCGAAAAATTACAATTCATCGCATCAATACTTTCTGTTTGTATCTCGCGTAGTAAAACCATTTAGGAATTCTTATCGCACACCAGATAATATAACTTCTGTCTGGCTTGCACGTGAACAACCCAAACTAGTCTCGTGGGTTGAAAATGACTTGATATTTCTGGAGTAGACCGAGCAAACGAGATAAAACCGAGATATTCGACAGATGTCTTTCTCTTATCGTGATGATAGTCGACATTAGCGTCATCACATTTCACTAATTTTATAAAGTGAGTTATTGTCATAATCATAAACTTTAAAATTGAAAGATTTTTTAAAAATTAAATTTGGATGACAGATGGTTAAGTATTGAATGTGTTCTATCCAACTAATTTTGCCCATTTCGTTACATTTCAAAAATTATTATAAATCAGACATGTATAAAAACAATGATGATTTTTATTGTATTTAAGGTGACGGCATAAAAGAGCTCATTCGCTAAGATTCGTTCGTCACTATTGCAGTGAGGAACATTTTTCAGATGCCGCAGATAAGGTAACTGAATATGAGAAGTAAATGCGAGAAAATTCAATACATTACATATAATTTGTCAGATTTTCCGGCATCAAATGATTCTTTTTCTTATCTATCAACGGAAATTAAAAAATTGCACATGATTCTATGTATTTGTTTTTTATTTCTGCACATTTACTCAAGAATTTTACTTAATCCACTCTGACTAAACGCATATTTAAATATATCCGACCTATGCCAACAAAAATTTATTTTTCCAATTATAGTAGTAAAAATAATTTCGGTATTGAAGATAAAGATTCTTGAATGAATTTACGATATTTATTTACGATATTTTATGATTGATATTTACCAAAGGATTGTTCAGTCAGAGTAGTCCAAGTTCTTCTTCTTTCTGGCGTTACGTCCCCACTGGGACAGAGCCTGCTTCTCAGATTAGTGTTCTTATGAGCACTTCCACAGTTATTAACTGAGAGCTTTCTTTGCCGATTGACCATTTTTGCATGTGTATATCGTGTGGCAGGTACGAAGATACTCTATGCCCTGGGAATCGAGAAAATTTCCTTTACGAAAAGATCCTCGACCAGCGGGATTCGAACCCACGACCCTCAGCATGGTCTTGCTGAATAGCTGCGCGTTTACCGCTACGGCTATCTGGGTCCCTGAGAGTAGTCCAAGTGTCCTTCGTTAATCATAACATTGTTCTGAATCGTGTGTTTTCCATGATGATCACTTCCTATTAAATTGTTTGAAAGTAACACAAAGATATTGCTTCGATTTTGGGCGCAAAAACTGACTGATGAAAAATGACTCCTGATCCACTCTGACTTGACGCCGACCAAGTGATATAAGAGACACATTGCATACATCTCAATGAGAAGTATTATCCAAACTATATCCTTGTACATCGGAGCTTTACTCATCGGTGTGAACCCCAGCAGCTGGCCTATCTGCACTACCACTAGATAACCAGCTACCTAACGAGTGCACACTATGCCAGGAGTAGAATTTAACCAGACAAAACCTCTAGTGCTTTAGAAATGCATTTTTTTGGGTTGATATCTTCAGAGATACCTTTATCTTAAATTTATTTTCTTTTTCGTTAGTTGATTAGTTAGTTGAGATTTTCGCCGCATATGTGGCGCAGTAATACTAACTCTTTAATTTCGCGCCCTAGAACTTTCGTGTCTTCGGAAAAGATGGAACATGAAAAATCACGAAAAATTGTCAATGACACCAAAGTTCTAGGTATTCAAAAACCAGATTTTGATCAAAAATTAGTGTTTGCGCTCACACTGCAGTCGTCATTATCGCTATCGTGTGTAGAAGTTGAACCATTCAACGCACTACCAATTGTTCGGTTCCCAACGATGATGAAAAGCTTCAACGTATCGTCAGCCCAACGCAACGATAGGCATCATCCAACATGCAGCTGCGCGCATGTTTCTTCTCGGTAACGTTTTTCGTCTCCGTACTGTGTCGCCTATAAAAGGCGACAGTATTTTTGTATGCTCTGTATATAGTTTCTTTCTCTGCCCACCGCGTAGGCACGCTGCCTCTCAGTGGCAATAAAGTTCCAATTAGTTGAAGTTTGAATTCGTTCAAAGTTGAACCAGTTGTTTCTTCGTCGTCCCCGTCATCCATTCCACACAACGCACACAAGAGTATTTTGGCTAAATCATGGCCAAAATTATTTTTTCCCCTAAATGATCTGCTCATACTTTAATATGGACTAAAAAACTGTTGTAACATAGTTAGGATTTATTTCGAACCGTTTATGGACAATAATCCACACATCATGATGTTTTCTTGTTCAGAATTCTTTTTCTTCCAAAAGAATACAATGCAATAGCTTAGCTTAGCTTAGACTGACTACACATATCAATGGTTGCTATTCCGTGATTGACCGAAGTCAGTGAAAATGCACAAAGAATCAACTAGAAGTTCGGCTGGGATTGGCCATAATCTTCTTCAGTGTGCATAATTCAGTGCCTCTATTTATACAGGGTCAATAACGGCGCCGGCCACGTCCTTGCAGTCAGGTGGGATTGGGGGAAGGAATGTTAGTGTGTAACCTTTGCTTTTTGGAGACCGTGTTTGCCTCTGCATCTCCACAAAGGTTACTGGGAGGGATGTTTGTTAATGGGGAGGATCGTTGGGTCATAGGATTCACTTTGATAAGCGATTAGACCATGATAAACAATGATTTGTGAGATATATACATGCTTATACGTAAATATAATATTTTCATTTGATATGAACAATTTCTATGTAGAGGAAAATTATGCCGACACTTGAGGTGACGAACCATTCAAAGTTTGTTGAACAAATACCTAAATGTAACATTCCTACAGCTGTCAGGACGAAAGCTTGTGTTATTATATATTACTCATTTGAAAAGAAACAAAAAACTCGATTGGTTGGGACATCATAGAACACTCTTATTCTTATGCCGACACTTACAGTGGCGAACCATCCAAAGTTTGTTGAATAAAGTGAACCTTTCGCAAGTCTACACTTGTAGTGTCGAACCATTCAAAGTTTTTTTAATTACAAAAAAAAATGTATATAAGAGATGTTCTGCAAAAAAATGTTAAACATAAATAAATCATGAATCAGAGTTTGTGTCGACACTCACAGTGACGAACCATCCATAGTTTGTTGAAAAATCATATTTACATCCCACCATTGTAACGATTGAATGTGCAGTCATACATATTTTATAGATTAGAAATAGTAGCATGAAACGAGCTCACCAATTGATCCGTTATCCTTGACTGAGCAGCCACAATCCACTTTCGGCTTCACTCGTTTGCTCGGCTATAAAAAAGCACTCAGGAAAAAAAAAGCGCGAGACCCAAAAAGAATAAAAAAAAAACTGTTCGGGCTTTCTTGACGCACTGCCCAGGAGCAAGCGTCAAGGTCGAAGGATCAAACAGAACTAACCGATCGCGGCACTTTTTCACTTTCTTCAACCGAACTCATCGATCACGCCACTTTTTCACTTACGAGACCGACGCGCGACATGTTTGATCCTGCCTTCGTCGCTTGCCCCGGGAAAAGCAAGTGTCAAGGTCGAAAGATCAAACAGAACTCACTTCCAAAAGAATACAATGCAATATCATAGAATCAAATTTCCTTTTAATGGAATAATAAAATTGACTGGTATGTTTTATCTGAAACGCTTTCTCCATGCCTTTTGCAAAAAAAATGTATGCCTCATTTGTACAAAAGATCTGATTTCAAGATATCACGAACGGTTTATGTTGACTCTCGATATTTTGTTAATGTGAATCGCATCAACAAAATGAAATTTTAATGAAAAAATAGACAAATTTTTATAAGAATTTCTTCATAATTATGCGAAAATTCATCCAATTTTCACACACAACTTTCAATTCCATTGAGAATCCTTTAAATTTGGGACCATAAATCTCGATGAAATGGACTTTTATGCGTATAATACAGTCGATTTTTCTTTTTCAAACAATGGCCTGAACGAACGTTGTTTACTATAGTTGGATCGAATGTTGTGAAAAATTTTTTGGGTTGATTAATGTTTATTTTTACGAAAATAATGTAAAATTCAAGAATCATGTACGGTACGATATTAACAAACATTCTAAAACATCCTGAAAGTTTGTTAGGATGCCTAAATTACATCTCCAAACCAGAATTCACCAACAAAACTCGTACCAATGAGCTCAATTTGTTGGAATAATTCAGTATCTTTTAGACATCAGGAAACTCCTTTTTAAATACGCCTCAAGTTTTCCGTGAAATTCTTGCTTTTTTTCAGTATTTCCAGAAATATAGTTTGCTTTTTCAAATTTAAAGAGCACATTCGTATTAAGGGAGCCGGAGTTCAGTGCGAAGAGTAATTTCAAGTGATAAATTTCAGCCCGAAATGGAATCCCCCCAGTTTTTATTTTAGAGATTATTTTTAGCACTAAAACCACATTTGTTAGAAAATTTCTGTACATGAGTCAGTGAGGTTTACCGTCGTACTTGTTTTCCTGTATTTAGTTGTTTGGCATTGAACACATTTAAGAGAACAGATAAAAAAACAGGAATAATTATCCATTTCAACCGAAATTACGACATTTCTGAAAACCGCTTAATGTGATGTTACTTCAAACTCTCTCATATTTGAATAGCATAGTTTTATAGATCTTCCTTAGCCGAGTGGTTATAGTGCGCGGCTTCAGAGCAAAGATATGTTGAAGATGTCTGAGTTCGATCCCCGGTCGGTCCAGAATTTTTTCATACCTTTTCATATGATATACGAATGCAAAAATGGCAACTTTGGCAAAGAAAGCTCTCAGTTAATAACTGTGAAAGTACTCATTGAACACTAAGCTGAGAAGTAAGCTCTATCCCAGTAGGGACGTAATTTCAAGAGGAAGAAAACGAAGAAGAATAAGTTCAAAAGACAAGGAGATTTAAACCATGGCACCATTGTGTCTTTTACAAAGCATTTCTGTTCATTTTAAAAATTTGCAAAATCTGATTTGGCGATGTCATGTGTAAAAACTGTGATAACGTTATTTATAAAATTTAAAATTTTACTGAAGTCAGTTATGCAAATAAGAGAAAAATGTTTAAATTATAATTTTCCCGGACATCACATTGAACAAACGCATTAAGAACATGGACCTTAAATGATTAGATATAGAAGGTTATTGAAAAGCATGCTAAATATATTAGAAAAAATATATAAAAACTGATATTTTCAAAAGGCTTCAAAAGTGCGGAAATATGCGGAAGAGTTTTATGCTGTAACTGATAGATAAAATATGTAAGTTTCACACTGTGGTTGAAACTTTGCCGGATATTGCCGTATAAGGTAACTTTTTTAATACTGAAGTTTACGAAAAATGACAAAAACTTTGTTGTGAAAAATAAACAAATAAAAAATATTTATTGGAAAATTTTATGCAGAGACTCTTCTTATATTCATTAACAAAAAGTTCAGTTCAAAATATATGTATATTTTGGAAAGAAAGTTCACATGGAAACAATAATTCTGATTTTATTTCCAAAGTTTAATCACCGCATGACTTTATCATTATGAGCTTTTATTGGCTTTTATCGGTGAAAGCGATACTACTCAAAGTGGAAGGGAGCAAGGAAAGTAATGAAAGAATATGATGGATAGAATCGCAAGCGAGCGATGAGAGAAATGAATAGAAGTTGAAAACTAACAGAGGGCCATATATGAACAACACAATCGAAGCGACAAATCGTTGCCTAACGTCCTGGTTTTGAACGGCTAGATGTTGTAGCGTTGGTCACTACTAACACTAGACAGGCAAAAATTTGTCGCCTCGACCTGTTAACTATATTGTTCGGCGGATGTTTCAGTTCTATCGATCGGTGGCATATTTTCGGGGATTCATATGAAAGTCGCGTTACTTATTGGATTTTTCGCGCCTCGTCTCATATGCCCCTAATTCGCCCAAGTGATCTTTATTCGAACCGAAGTTTTGTAATTTCTTCTTATAATCTTCTATTCATTTCTCTCATCGCTCGCTTGCGATTCTATCCATCATATTCTTTCATTACTTTCCTTGCTCCCTTCCACTTTGAGTAGTATCGCTTTCACCGATAAAAGCCAATAAAAGCTCATAATAATAATTCTGATTATATGATATAAAAAAGGCCCAGATAGCCGTAGCGGTAAACGCGCAGCTATTCAGCATGACCATGCTGAGGGTCGTGGGTTCGAATCCCGCTGGTCAAGGATCTTTTTGTAAAGGAAATTTTCTCGATTCCCAGGGCATAGAGCATCTTCGTACCTGCCACACGATATACACATGCAAAAATGGTCAATCGGCAAAGAAAGCTCTCAGTTAATAACTGTGGCAGTGCTCATAAGAACACTAATCTGAGAAGCAGACTTTGTCCCAGTTGGGACGTAACGCCAGAAAGAAGAAGAATATAAAAAAATGAAAACACCATTAAAAAACCTGCTTTTTTGAATTTTTTCAACATTTTTTTTTTCAAAGTTATTCGATGTCTATATAGCCACAACTTGCGGCATACTATTAGCTATGTTTAAAAAATAAAGCGGGGTCAAAAATCTATTTTTTTCAAAATGGAAATTATGGCCACGAATTTGTTCTAGGTGCTCCTCTGTGCAACGTAGGGCTCTATCTCCAATCAAACAATGAGAAAAAAATACTAGAATTTCACGTTTTTGCCCTATTGACGTTAAGCAAATTGTAATATGTTTCAGTTATAGCTCTATTGTTGCAGTCAAATTCGACAATTTATATTTGTTATGCATGTTTAACTTATTGGTGGTTGAGTTCGTCTACCTACCTATCATTGCTGACGTCGGATAATACTTGCTACTCCAAATACATGAAATTAAAAAAAAAACAAAAAAAAAACAAAAAAGAAAAGAAACAAAACTCTGACAAAGAATTTCAACAGAATTTTGGATGGGGCTGAGAAACAACCTTCGATCCTTTAGGAACGTAACACCAAGAATTGCTTCTTAGCTTTCCATAGATAGGAAAAGTGAATTAGTGTAAATAGCCGTCAGAAGCAATTTACATGTTACAACCTTGTCGTTTATCCAGTGCGAACTTTTGCCCCGTACAATTCGAAGTTTTGCCTTCACTATGGGGCAAATATTTGCATTTAAGCTATTTCACTAAATATTATATATCTTGAAATACAAATGAAACATATACAGATGTAGTACTAAATTTCAAAGGTAATATTTTAAGTTATAGCTTGCCCAACAAGCTGTGCTGAAATGCATACCGTTACGGGCGAACCTTTGCCCCGCATTACTCGTGAAATATGATGACGCATTGTTTATGGAAGTCAGGTCCGCTACAGGCCAACATAAAATCAGATTCACTCCATCTCAAATGTACTATGTACAACATGCTTACAAAACTGATAGACCTCTACGCGCATGAAACGTGGACTGTTCTCAAGGAGAACCTGGAATTTGGAAAGACAGCTTACATAGTCTTCAGCCAAGGGCTGCACACAATGAACATTGCTTACAGTTGACAACGGACATAGACACACAATCCGTTGGGACAATGAATATTTATTCATTTGACGAAAGATTCTTCAACTGGAGTGAGAATCGAAACTTCACCTCGAAGCACTCACATTACAGCTAAATAGCTAACGGCACAACCACGAGGGATTTATGAACGCCGGCTGCTACAGAAGAACGGTGTGAGGAGGTTGAGGATGAAACAAGAACACGTCTAACTCTAACCCAGTTAGAGGTGGAAAAAGCTAGAAAGATACGATCAGCAAGAATGTTGCAAAATTCCAGAAAACGAACCTTCAAAGATGTTGTTTGTTTAAGAAGGTTCCAGTGTTACATGTTTTGCACGGTGATTCATTTACCATTATTATCAATTAAACGGAGCTAAAACACGCAAGGCTGCAAAGATCAGATCATCGTGGATGCAGTCATTGTAGCACTAGTTATCCTGATGATAAGACAAGCGGCCTGAGTATGGTGCATACGACTCAGTATCGCACCTTCCTAAAGTACTGCAGTTGTACCGTAATCCGGGGTAACTTTGATCGGTATGACCCTTTTCGTAAAAAGTTCGAATCATCATTTATTGATGGAACATTTTCATAGCATAAATAGTGCCTTTCTTCCTTACTTTTATAAGCTAATAAAATTGAGGTTTTTGTGAAAGTTGCATTTAGTTCATGCGTTATTTGCATTTTCAAATGAAAAATTAAAAAAAAAAATCCCAAAAACTGATCAATGTTACCCCGTATTACGGTAGACGGGAACGTCATCAGGCTGATGCACATTCCTACACGTTACCAACGGAGGGCATGAAGAAAGTGACGAGCCACCCACGCCACACTAGTTAAGACAAACGACCAAACTACAAAAGCAGCGGTTCTTCGTAAGGTCTGAGATGATCCGAAGCTAAAATGCCTCGGAGATTACGTGGTCAGAACGAGGCGCAGGCTACTCAGAGAGGAGAAATGCTTTCAAACGTAAGATTAATGTGAGCAAGTCTAACTGCTTCAAAGAGCTGTGCCGAGCAGCTGATGCTAATCCTTGGGCGGCCCGACGACGCTGGCCGAAACATGCACGGACAAACCGAGAGTCATCGTCGAGGGTCTACTCCTAATGCTCTACGTTACAATGTGGCCGGCCACACCATATGGCAATGATGAGGTATGAAATGCCGAAGCTCATCAGATCTCCAACGAGGAGCTTATAGCAGCTGTGAAAGCACTGAAGCTGAACAAGGCCCCGGGTCCGGACGGAATCTCCAACATGGCACTCAAATCAGCGGTCCTTGCGTATCCAGATATGGTAAGGAAGGTCATTGCAGAAGAGGGCCGAGAAAGCATTGAAACACAAGCGTAGAGGAGATTGTTACTGTGCCATAGTCACGATAGTTGTGAAGAACGCGTTCAACAGCGCCAGCTGGGAGATCATTACCACAGCGCTGCACAGAATGCTGGATCACGACTACTTATGCCAGATTTTGAAGAGCTACTTCCAAAACCGTGTACTGAGGTATGAAACCAACGCCGGCCCGAAGGAGTTAAGAATAACGGCTGGAGTCCCACAAGGTTCCATACTGGGACCAACGAAGCAAGAATGGGATGCCTTCGAGAAAGGTAGGTGGACCCACAGGCTCATCCCGAATCTATCGGCCTGGATTAACACAAGGGGAAAGTGAACTTCTCTCAGACACCGTTCTTGTCAGGTCACGGCTGCTTCAAGCAGTATCTGCATCGCTTCTGCCATGCGTCTAAATCATTCTGTTTTGAGTGTATGGAGAATAAAGAAACGCCAGAACTTGTTGTCTTCGACTGCCCGAGGTTTAACATAGTACGATACACAGTGGCGGCTTTGGTGAGTACTTCAGCGTTGAAGGTGTGGTACACGGAATGATAAGCGATCCCGATCTTGAAATATGATGACCAACATGGTGGTGCAAATAATAATGTCTAGCTTACAGCGCAAACTGGTGAGCAGAGCAACGAAACAAGATGCAGAGAGCAACGCTTGACGTCGGGTCGTCGGGGCGATGATGAACCGGAAGCCACCCACCGGAATTATCGGACCGACCTCGGCTCTCGACCAGTCAGTCTGTTGTAGAGAGGAGACCATCGAGCTCGATCGGAGTAGGCTAGATCCTCCGTCGGGGACAGGACCGAGTAGAACGAGCGTAACTTAGTATCGGTAATAAGTTGTCGAGGAGCCTGTGAACCAGAAGTCGGAGTAGGCTATGTCCACCGTCGGGGACTAGCTGAACAGATCGCGAAACAGCACCGGCAAATGATCTTCAGGGCACCTGTGAACCAGTTTCCCTTCCATTTGAATCACAGAGATCGATCTCGGTATCTGCCCGGGATAGCATCGATTCGGAAGATCTTCCGCCGCCGACACCGTCGGGGGCTATTCTGAGTAGTACGAGCGTATAACTGGCTTGAGTCGTCGGAGCGCCAGTGAACCGGAAGCCATCCTCCAACCGGGATCTCTGAGTTGACTTCAGCACTCTACTGGCCAACAACGGAGTATGAATATTCCTCCGCCGAGGGTACTATCCATCGGAATAAGCTAGCTTCACCGTCGGGAACTACATCGAGTAT
Organism: Aedes aegypti; assembly: GCF_002204515.2. Taxonomy (NCBI): domain Eukaryota; kingdom Metazoa; phylum Arthropoda; class Insecta; order Diptera; family Culicidae; genus Aedes; species Aedes aegypti. Next base: position 33,788 of record NW_018734537.1, read on the forward strand.
CGATTATCGATCACGACGAACCGCCGGCTTCGGGCCGTCGAGGCGCTTGCGAACCGGAATCGCAAGACCAACCTCGGCATCCAACCGGTCCGCCTATGGAGCATGACGAGCAGAAAAATGGAGTCAAGCTCACCAACAAAACACAGTAGCATCTATCGAAAAAAGTCTCACATGGCCCAGGCGTGTGGTCGGCCCCAAAATATGAGTGACATTGAAGAGACATATGCAACCAGATCGAATAGAGCAAGAGGTGACGAAAAGGCGTAGAGGCATCAACAATCCCTTTGCCTCCTGAAGTAATACCATCAGGTAGTTCCAGGGGGACATCGGACTTGTACCCTAAGCCATAGAAAATTGGCATGGTATAGAGTTACTACTATGTCTGGTGTTACGTCCCAACTGGGACAAAGCCTGCTTCTCAGAATTAGTGTTCTTATGAGCACTTCCCACAGTTAATTAACTGAGAGCTTTCTTTGCCGATTGACCATTTTTGCATGTGTATATCGTGTGGCAGGTACGAAGATACTCTATGCCTGGGAATCGAGAAAATTTCCTTTACGAAAAGATCCTCGACAGCGGTATTTCGAACCCACGACCCTCAGCATGGTCATGCTGAATAGCTGCGCGTTTACCGCTACGGTTATCTGCCCCCCCCCCCAGATGTAGAGTTGTTTCCCCTTTTTTTTTCTCTGTTACCGAACTCGAGACGTGCATCCGCAGTAACTGTTGAGTAATAGACCTTAAAGTGAGAACTACAGAGCCTAAACCCCATGTGCTCCCCAGATAGCCAGGTTAGTGGTAGGCCAAGAAAGTTTCTAGATTTGCTAAGAAGTGCGAAAATTATATGGAAAACCCTTTTTATATTCCAGCACTCTCATCACCAGGAGGTAGATTTTCAAGGCGACACCTTTAGTCCGCTGTGGTTTTGCCTGGCCATGAACCCTCTAAGTAAGCACTCAACCAATTCAACTATGGCTACCAATTGAAAAATTGAGGAAAGGAGTACAAAAGTTACCCACATTTCCTATTATGGACGACCTGAAGCTATTAGCGGAATCACTGCAGAGGCTGCATCAGTTGTTACAGCTTGTTACGACATTCAGGCAACGACATCCGTATAGAGTTTGAGATTGACGAATGCCTATCAATTTATCTGGGGAGCATGTCAACGTGCAGGACGAGATTTGAATATGGTTGAAGGCGAAACGTATAAACCCTCGATTCTGCAACTTAGAAGGTATCTCCACATGATGATCGAGATGGAACTGTAGGAAAAGTTGTTGTCTAGTGTCACTGTATTTTGAAGAGTATTCTGTCTGCCGGCAACAGGTTAAACGTGATAAACACGTCCTTATGCGAAACGTCTTTATGCGAAATGGTTCTCCTCTCAGTTGGAGGAGGATTACCAGCTGAATTTCGACATCAAAACCATCGATAAGAATGATCGCAACGTGGAAGCAAAGTATAGCATGGACCATCTCCTAATCAACTAGCGCACATCGATAAGGTGGCATCAAACACATGCTGGTATAGGGTGACCTCGTTTCGGAAACAGAAGGTTTCATGGTAGCCATCCAGGTCAGGATAATTGCGACGAACAGCATCGGCATTACATATTGCACGAAGACGTGGAGGACCGCTGTATCGAGCATGTCGTTGCGTATGTTCAGTACTAACTGGATTAGCCTACTCGATCGCCACAACGAAATTTCCAATATTGTGCATCAACACTGCCCATAACTGCATAACAGTCACATTCGACATTTTTGACAATTGAGTTAATACCGGGGAGCGTCCTCAAATGATAAATACTTTCGATCAACTTACTAAAATCTGTGAGTTTGTTCTAGAAAATTCGAAAAAAATACCAAGTTGTTTTGTCACATTGGCAATTGTAACCGCATAACAGTCACATTGAGATCATACATGAGCCTCATAATGTAGTAGCAACGAAATTTCTATCAGAATTATTTTCTGACTATTAACCCAATATGCGATATGAGTTGTGCAAAATTTCAGCCTCAAAGAAGCTCTTTTGAATTCTTAATGATTTTTTGAAATTTTAGTTTCCTCCCATACTGCAGTAAAATGCAAACTTGGTATCCCATTTACTCAATGCCTACTTTTGTCGAATGTTACAAATATGCAGTTATGGGCAGAACAGCTTACTCTTAAACATAACTGGATGAAGCCCCAGACAACCAGAAATCGCTTGAAAATTCACGTTACTACTCGCTTATTTATACTAATTACATCAAACCCGCAAAACACTGTGGATAAACTCGTCAGATTGATGAATTTCCTCGCATAAAACACTTCTTTTCTGAGTTCATTTGTACATTTTGTATCGTCTCGTACACTCGTACAAAGTAAATCGAATCAATCCGTAGCAGCTGTCAAATCAACATTTGTTATCATACGTTCAGTTGCATAAGATCACAGGTTAGTTCGGTAGAATATTTTATACACTCGTATTGTATGTTATTATTCATCACATAATATATGCATGCATATTCGCCTCCACTTTTGTACGTAGAAGGCCTTTTCGCGACATCTTATAATTGAAATTTTGCACATACAAAGCCTCCAGGTGATTTCGTTACACGTACATTTTGGTTGTCTGGGGCGATTTGTGCTCTACTACAATAATTTTCTGACGAACGTCCTCATCCGTGCCAAACTGCCCGAATTGCAGTCTACGACAAAAGGATGAAACGAATTAAACTCACGCAATAGCTGTACCGCTGGACCAAAAATATTCAATCAAAGTTCTCCAACAAGATAACAAAGTACTAAGTACCAACAAGTAACTTTTCAAAAGGACTCATGTAACAATGAGAGATTCTCACCTCTCGTTTTTTTTTCAATTTTAAAAGTTCAGTACTGACTCTTTTGGAAAGTTTTTCACTATAGATCGAAAACAATACTCACTTCATACATAAAACGCAAAAGAAAGTATTAATATGGCTCAGTTATTGATTGAAGAGAAGTAACAAAGAGAGCCTCAATTTTTGATAAGTTCTTTGAGAGGTTAACGCGATATCATAAAACATAGGTTGCTCCAGTCCTACGAATATGATAAGACGTGTGCATTAGACTGATGCAATTTTGAATTTATGATTTTATGATGAAAATCATTCTCCCAAAATTTGAAAGCGATTTGGAAGAAATTTAGTTGTGCACACGCCATTTGAAGTGTATATGGGAATTTACTATGGAAAATGCAAACCTTCTGTGTTCAGTCCTCTAACTGCTCGTAATAATAATCTATGAAAAAGTTAATATACTCTTCTCATGTGAATTCTTTCCAGCTACAACTTTGCCACATTTTGATTGGACGTAAGGATAATTTGTTATATTTGATAACAAGTCTAAATCATGCTGAATGATCATTTCAATTAGTTTCAGATCAACACTGCTTTTTTTCTGTAGAACATAGTAGCCTGGATTACTTTCATATATTCTACCGCCAGGAGCCCCACTGTTACCGTGCCGAGCAGTTGGTTAAGCATGCAAAATGCAAACCCACTTTCTGATTATGAATAGCAATTTGTCCTGACGTCCAATCGAAATGTGTTCTTCGCAAAGTTGTAGCTGAAAAGATTTCCATGAGTAGAGTTTGTTCACTTTTCCATAAAATATTATGACGACGAGAAAAAGGGGTGAACACAAAAGGTTGGCGTTTTCCATAGTAGTTTCCATATGGTCGGCGTTAACTCAGAGTGGACTAGGGACGTTCCGATACTTCCGATATATCGGAATATCGATATTTTGCTTTTGATACTCGATATTTTCTATTCAATATATCGGTGATATCGATATTTCCTTCCGATATATCGTAAACTTATATATAGAAAATAATTAAGCATTCGTAGGTGGTACAGTCTTCCCGAGTAGTACACATGTTATAATTGAGGCAGAATAACTCTTATATGACCAGATCTGGTTATATAGGAGTTCCTTCCTTCTTTCTGGCGTTACGTCCAAAGTGGGATAAAGCCTGCCTCTCAGATTAGTGTTCTTATGAGCAGGGTTGGGAAAAATCTTGAAATTCACTCTACAGTAGCCAAGCAAAGCTGCTGTAGGCAAGAGCCTTGAAAATAGCAAAACACCCGTTGCTATGGGCAACCCAGAATTACTGTAGAAAAATGTTCTATTTCCCGCTGCATTTCCCGCATTTAGAGCCTTCAATGACACTCATGGTTTAGAAAATTCGTGCACCCAACATAGGCTGCTTGATGAGATTCACGTTTTTGAACTACTGTACTGGGAGAGCCACGTGATTTTCGCGAAAATTCAAGCCTACTACTATTACCATTCCCAGCACTGCTTATGAGCACTTCCACAGTTATTATTAATTCTTTGCCGATAGACCATTTTTGCATGTGTATATCGTGTGGCAGGTACGAAGATATGAAGGTTGCCTCCTTCTCGCCCTATGAAGGTTGCCTCCTTCTCGCCAGTTACCATACACTGAAAACATTCTACAAGCTCGATCAATGTGTTTCACACGTGAATTTTCACTAATTGTCAAACACATCAATCGATGGTGTAAAACCAGTCGCTATCGGCAATCCGAATTCAAATGTAAAACAAGTAAATTTACAAATATTCGAAAAGTTTGCTGTAGGTTTTGTTAGCGATTTCTTGATTTTCTGATTCGTGGATTGCAAATGTAAGTCCTTGTCATGTTAGGCAAACTAGTTCTACTAGTGATTGATATCGCAATCGTAAAACACGTTGAAATTGTATGTAAAAGCCTTTGCTATTGATCCAAAGTCAAACCTTAACAGAATTACAAGCATTACACGTTATTTCACCTTGCCATTTGACACGACAGATCCACGTTGAAAAGAATATGGACCGAACGTGTAGATTATTTTCAGTGTAGACAAATATTTGAGATAAATCTGCCTCTTAGCCGAAATTGACGCATCCCTCAGCAGTCGAGAACTGTCTTGGCGATGTCCTTGCGAAAGCTGAAGAATAGGAAAGAATAATTGACCGGATAGCGGACTTTGGGGCAAGTGTGCCATAGGGGCAAGTGTGCCACCCTTGCTTTTAAAAAAAAACCACAATATATATTTTCTCTTTGAGCTTAACAATATGTTCCCTCAAAGTTCACAATACAATGATCAAACTATGATGAAAATTGCTGTATTTTTCACGTATTTACATCGACTTGTGCAAAGACAACCAAATTTGAGTGGATTTTTATAAGATTTCGTTGTTTCTAAATAGCATGGTGAAAGGTAAATTATTAACAGATTTTTCTAACGTACTGTACATCGTGAAACTATTCAAATGTGTAAGTTATTGTGGCATTTGAATGAAAAAAGTATTTAGTTTTACATACGAAATCTAGTTTGGTAGAAATGTCTACTTATTGGGGCAAGTGTGCCACCTATTTGGTAAACACAAATTATGGGAGTGAAATTTATAAAAGTGTAAACATTATCAACAAAATCATAAAAATAAACCAAAATAAGGCACCAGTATTAGTTTCTGAAGTATAGTAGGGGAATAACTGACATGTTTGCCCCCCAAAGCGATTTTTCTCAAAATATTCAATTATAACATGTTTTTCGGCTTATTAAGTACTGTTTTACATATCTACATCAATATTTTACCGTTATTTAGTGCTGATCTAGTTTAATATTATACATATTAGCAGTAATATAACGGTAATACATATATTGTATTGAATGGAGACAAAAATAACCATTTTAGTTATTCGAATTGAGTAATAGGGAGTTACGTATGTTTTGAACCTTGTTATAAAGCATCCCCTTATTACGGTAAACTTAAAATTATTTTTTAAATTATCGAAAAGCGTCTGCTTTGTAAGTAATATTAATAGGAAATAAAGAAAATTTCATTACAAAAGGAATTACATGTGATGTTTATTCGGTGGCCGTCTTGCCCCATATGGGTGGCACACTTGCCCCATAGTGTCGAAAAATAGGTTATTTTGGATGATGTTTGAGAAGCTCCAAAACTAATACTTTTTGAAATTATGTTCTTTTTAAATGGCACAGTGGTTATGAAAAGATGTGAAACTAACAGCATGAGGCTAAATTGGTGGATTTTATAAGCTTTAGGCAAAGTTAGAGAACAATTTGCTTAAGGTGGCACACTTGCCCCAAATTCCGCTACCTATTTACACCCAGCAGTAAACTAGCCGGATTGTTATGCAAAATCTGCGTACATAAACATTGTTTAACGATTTGACATCTACATGCTCTAAGTGAGAAACAAGTGTATGATTTTCTCCAAATATATTCTATTTTTTGTTTAAATACAAGAAAAAAATAAGATTTGGAGAAAACCCAAAACAGTTTCCGTTCAAAATGTATGTCAACAGAAGATAGTTTTGTTAATGTCGGTAAAAACAGCAATAATCTTAAGTATTCAAAGATTTTTTTTTGTCAAATTTAAGGAGTGCAGTAAGTGATAGAAGAATTTTGCTCCATTGAAATATATCATATGATATTCCGATATATCGATATTTTGATTCAATATATCGGTGGTATCGATACTTTGTTTCGATAATTGTATCGATTCAAATATCGATACTTCGCAAAATCGGAACGTCCCTAGAGTGGACCAAGTACAAAACTTGGAAAAATTGGATTATTCACACATTAGATGCGAAATTATCTCACCTCCATTTCACCTTGATCAAATTTGATGAATGTTGTAAACTGAGAGAGATATGTAACGAATTTACTTTGGATGATCAATACAAATCGATAAAAGTATGCAGTCAGAGTGGACCATGTGCTTATTACCATAACAGCGGAAATGATAAGCGCGCTGAAGAATGCGAGGAAACGAAAGACATTGCAAGTGATTTGTAAGATTTTTGCACATCGTGTGGTTCATCGTTTCATCCATCAAATTCATAAATATTACTTAGTTCTATGCATTTGATTTTAATTTTTGACCATTTACCATATTTGGATGGGTTGTCAGAAATTGCAACAATTTCTGTACAGACAGAGTGGGCCAAGTGTCGAAAAGCAATAAACTGATTGATTATTGCATTTTTTGAGTCGTTTTCAGTGGCCGAAGTTTATGGTAGTTCTATGGTGTCTGTTTGGAATGTCCTAGAACCCGCTTGTTGGACCAGTATATTTTGACCGGTACTCAAGATTTTTACTTGGTGCACAGAACGCATATTTGAATATTTTTGGTCTTCGCCCTGCTAAACTTTAATTTTCAGGCTATCGTAATGGCACTTATATTGGGATGGAAGATATGGTTTATTGATGAATTTACGATACTGATGTCAAAGGATATTGATAATCCGTGTATCTTAGAGATACAGGGTGTCCGCCAATTATCCGAACAGCAAAATATTGGAAAGATGATCTCGCATTGAAAACAATGAAACATTGATTGTACCTATGTACCATGTACAGTGCTGTTAAATGTCATGAATTTCACGTGACTTTGACATTTGAATATTGCTAATATCATCGCTCCTAGTGGAAAACGTCATCGGAAATTGTTTTTCCCGGTGACATTTTCCGAATTACTATCGGTTGCCAATATTTGCTAATGAGATATTTCGCATGCGAGGGTACTACAAGCCTTTTAATTTTTCAAAAATTTTGACATTTAACAGCACTGACCATGTACCTTTTATATAACATCTATATGTTAACTCAAAATAGAACTTTAAAAAAAATTGAAATGATTGCTTGTTACTGAAATGGGCAAATTTAATTTTTTCGGAGACGTTTTCCTGAGGGCCGCTAGTCATACTGGAGATGTGTTATCCTTTAAACCTAAAAGAGATGAATCCAAATGTCCTATTATTATTTGAAGCAATCTACAGGATAGTGGCTTCAAGTAAGACTGGAAATGGAAAATTATACGGTTCAAATCCAGAGTTCTATGGACATTTTTCTTCCGTCATAAAGCTCGAAAAACAGCTCCCTTTAAGACACCTCAATACCTTTGGGTTGGTTTTGCAATTATTTGAAATCGAAAATCTGTAAAACTTACTTCTTAAGAATATAATAAGCCAATGTTTAGATTCATCCAAGAAAATTGAATTTATTATGCTTGATTGTACAGAGCCATGTATTCAAAGTTTGTACGGATAATTTGCGGACCTGCTTGCCCATGCAAGCATTAAATGATTGTTATTTTCATAGAAATTGTTCAGTCAGAGTGGACCAAATCACTAAACGGTGGTCTTTAGTTCAGTCAGAGTGGCCCAAGTGCACATAGTCCATCAAAAAAAAAACGTTCTATTTGAGTTTTGGATTATGACTTTCCCATGATTATCTCTTCACATTATATTGTTTAAAAGTAACACAAAGATGTGTAGAAATATTGAACAAACATTTTAACGCGTTAAAAATGTACAAAGTGTTAGACTTCAAGCCTATTTTTCATAAAATATTCAAAATGTCACTTGGTCCACTCTGACTTAAAGCCTACCATTCTTCTTCTTTCTGGCGTTACGTCCCAACTGGGACAAAGTCTGCTTCTCAGCTTAGTGTTCTTATGAGCACTTCCACAGTTATTAACTGAGAGCTTTCTTTGCCAATTGACCATTTTTGCATTTGTATAATGTGTGGCAGGTACGATGATACTCTATGCCCTGGGAGTCGAGAAAGTTTCCAACCCGAAAAGATCTTCGACTGGTGGGATTCGAACCCACGACCCTCAGCTTGGTGTTGCTGAATAGCTGTGCGTTTACCGCTACGACTATCTGGGCCTACCATATAAACTTCAAATAGCGTGTGCACAGTCATTTTTTTTTCCGAATCACTTCAAACTTTGGGAGGATGTTATTTACCATAATCAAAATCATTTAAGCATAGGGGAGCCAATATTTCAA